>NC_053428.1:73990519-74089689 GCF_007990345.1 Gossypium hirsutum
TTAAATCTCTATATTTTGTGCTAATTCTCTTCTCGGTGTTGTACATTAGTATGCGGTCAAGAACCCTTTCCTACATCTATGGGGCCTTGTCTAGAGAATATAATACAATATGGATCAATAGTGCAGGTTGTAATCTAACTTCAACCTTACTCCTATGCATCCATTAAAATCATTTTTCCCACTAAGATTTTCCCCTTAAAAGCTTAGTTACAAATTGAACATCAAAATTGTTTGTTTACGATCAATTTAACCTTAATACAAGTTCCTATAATGAAAAAATAAGTGTTCTTTCTAATTCGTCATAGGCATATAAACAAGTCTTCTTTAAATATGCAATTGTAGATTTATAATCCTCTAATTAGTGTACTCAAAAGATAGCAATGTAATTGTGCTCCAATTGATTTTGTTTAAAGCATACAATAAGAAGAGATCTTTAGCAATAGAACTTCTATGGAAATAACATCTCTTCAAATATGGTTGTTGGATCTCACTAGAAGTGTTTGAAAATATTCGTACTTGATCACATATCTTTACCAATCACAAACCAATTTTAACATTGCATATTGCTGCTCAAAATATTCACAGAGATGAAAGAAACTAATAAGATTTTTTTGGTCAAAATATGCCAACATATAAAGCAAATTTGCTTAATAGCTGGATCCAAAGTGAATTGTAACCAATGATGCAACTAACACTAACAAGAGGTTCATTCGACAAGAATTTCAATGCAACTTTTATTCCAAATACAAGAATAGGAGGTATTAGAGTGAGGGGCAAAGTTAAAAAAAAAATTGGGGGCAGGGGGCGAAATTAGTTTGTAATTTTTACGATAGTAAAAATACAATTTCTCCATTTTAATAGCCTCTATCTTTATAATTTTTAAATGATTAAATCAAACTTTTATCATTTTTAGTGGGGACAAAGTGCAATTTTACCTTTACTAATTTAAAATTTTAAAATTTTTAAAGGGTCTAAATGAAAACCTTTCCATTTCAAGGGGGCTGGCAGGATTCGCCCCTGATTGGAGTAGTTTATCAAATACTATGAAGGGTTTGTGATGGCTGTTGCAATCTCAAAAATAGATGAAGCTATAGGATGCATGCATGGCCGAGAGACACTTGCAGCAAACAAAGCATTGGAACTGGGTTATTGTAGAAGACAAATTAACCATGTTGCTGCCAAGTCATAGCGGGAGATTACCCTTCTACTATTCATTGGAATCTAATGAAATGGTATTAAACATTACCTAATCAATAAAGCTTCTCCAAAAAAGAGAAAAAAAAAAAGTTTATTTAAGAACCGAATCATATATAGATGGAATTGGAAAAAGAAAATATAAAAGATGGAATTGCTCGGACCCACTAGTTGGTTCAATTATTAAAAGGATTTTAGAATGATAGATCCGCCATGGTGCAGCCGCCAGCAGCGAATCGCATCACCAAAATCACTCTCATTCAAATTTAAATAAAATAAATTCAACATATTCATTCGCCAATTGCCTGTTGCCCTTCTAGACTTCTTTTTTCTTTCATGTTCAACTCCTCTTAATATATTTTTTTTCTCACTGCTTTTAATTTAAAAATTAAAAGTCTAATTGCTACCATTGTTATTTTTATTAAATTAAATATATGATATTTATCTAAATTTATTTTAAATATTTTATTGAGTTGATGTTACAGGTCAACTGAACACTAACTCAACTATAAATTTATTAAAATATTCTCTCATATAAAATATAAGAGTATTATTGTTTTTTAAATATAATAAATCAATAAAAATTGATCATAATAATATGTGATCCCAAAAACACGATGTATGATAAATAATTAATTTTACTATTATAATTAAAGCATCAAATTTTTATATGAATTTTAATAAATATATTTGTTAAACCTTTTTCACCCACGTAATGAATGTGTCGTAAATCTAGTTCTAATTATAACATAATTGAAATTTAGTAGAAACCAATTAAAATTGTTGTTAATCAGTCTTCAATTTTAAATCACAAAAGTAGAATGTGACTAGATTTTTGGAATTAAAAGTGAAAAAAATTAAATTTAAAAAAATTAAAGAGTATAAGGACTGAGAGAAATATTAAACCATAATAGTTATATAATAGCATGAGTTAATTGCATTAGGCATCCTCAAACTATGTTCCTCATTAAAAATTAATCCTCAAACTTCAAAACATTTAATTACATCTCCAAATTAGTGTTGTTATATCAATCAGGCCCTTTTATTATTAAAACTGCTAGTTAAATCGTTAAATGACACGCCAGATTTTACATAACTAAATTTAGAATAACAATTTTAAAGATATAGAACATTGTTGCATAAATTTCAAAAGTAAAAACTAAAAATAAGGTAAAACTAAACAGAAAAGAGTGAACTATAAAGTTTTTATACAAATTTTGAAAACCTCAAAACTAACACTTTTAAAACATCTATCTTTACAATATTCATTTTTCTTAAATTTTTATTTTAAATTATGCCACGTAAGATCTGAGTGTTATTTAATTGTCAATTCGAATAACAAAGGACTTAATTGATATGACTTCAATAATTTAGGGATGTAATTAGAATGATTTCAAGTTTAGGGAACAATTTAAAATGAAACTCATAGTTTAGGGATGTTTGATGTAATTAACTCTAATAATATTGCTTAGAAAATATTTGTTACTTTGTATAAAATGGTTTTTATTGAAAACATGTGGAATAAGCCAATTTAGCCCGGGCCCAAATAATAAAAATAAATCAAACCAAAAAACTAGAAATATAATAACAAAATCTACAGCCCAAGTCCATTTTTAATATGGCCCAATATGGCCTAAATGAAGAAACCCTAAAGTCCAACAACCTAAACCTCTTTTCAGTAAAATCAAAAAACCTTAAAGTCCTTACACCGATGCCCTTGTCCACCTTAGCAGGCGCAGGCTCGAAAGCCTGATGCACCTTGGCCGCCGTTGCACCGAAATGTCAAGGGCTTGCTTCTCTGCTCGTCGTTGACTCTACCACCCCTACAAAAATGAAAAGAGTGAAAAGACAAGAAGCAGATGAACAATAGTAGATGAACAGTAGATATAATAAAAAGAAAATATGTAAATCGGCTATAAAGGCCGAATTCAAGATTTAATTTTTTTTACACGGAAAAATACAAAAAAAAAAATCAAGTTTAAAAAAGGTAGCATATTGTTTTCTAATTTTTAATTCCGAAGCAATTAAAAAAATAATATATAAAAATAAAACAAGGTTACCTGCCTTTTCGTCTTCGCGCCGCCTTTTGTGTCTTTTCCAATTTGAGAGGCCATCAAATCCTTGGGGATTCGACCAAGGCCGTAGCAGAGGGCGTCACGAGTCGAAGAGTTTCTTCTTTTTAGGGGGGTTTTGGCTTTAGTTTTTGGAAGTTTCAACTCCAAATCAGAGTTCTACGCAAAGAAACAAAAAAATTTGAGGATTTTGGTTTTTTTCTGGCCACCAAAGTTGGTGGTCGCCGTCGCCGATGACCGGTGGCCATGGCGAACGGACGACGGCCTTGTGGCTGGAAGGGGAGAAGGTTTTGAGAGAAAAAAAAAACAAGAGAAGAGTTTTTTTAAAAAAACAAGGTTTAAAATTATTTTTTGGTCTAATTTTTTGCTTTTATATAGGGTCCTATATGACGTCGTTTTGGGCTCAATTTTCAGACGCCAAAACAACATCGTTTTAACGCAATTCGAATATCCGACCCGACCTAATCCTAGGATCCGCGTGTTTTCCCAGCAATGGGATATTTTCACTCCTAGTCCTTCTACTTTTGGACCCCTTTTTAATTCAGTCCTAATTCATTTTTTTTTCTTTTTTAGATTGTACCTTTTAATTTTAATTCATTTTTAATTTAGTCCTTATATCGTTGACCCCTCGAGGAGTGACACATGTACTATTTTGGACTAATTATCCACAGGGTCCTTAAACTTTTTCTCTGCATTTTAATTTAGCCCCTTTTTATCATATTTTTTAATTTAGACATTAGATTTTCTTGGACCTTCAATTTAGTCCTTTATTCCCTATTTCTTTAATTATGTTGCGATTTATGGCTTAATTTTAGTTTAAATTTCAATTTAATCTCTCACTTGATTTATTTTGCCTCTTTCATTTATATTAACACTTAGAGTTTATGTCATTTACGTGTCTTTTATTTATACGTTTGATTCTTATTTTATCATTATTGTTCTTCTTCTTCTCATTATTGTTATTATTTATTGTATTTTGATTATTTATATTAGAATTAGAATAGTAATTATGGATTGATTGATTTATTTGTTTATTTATTTATGTATTATTTCCTTACCCTTTTTATTTTAAAATTTTTATTACTCATTTTCTTTTATTTGCACATTTTTGTTGCCCTACTACTATTATTATTATTAGTAGTAGTAGTAGTAGCAGTAATATTATTGACATTATTTATTTTTCTTTGATTATTTATATTAGTATTAGAGTAGTAAATATTATGTGATTATCGCCATTATGTTTATTATGAATTGGTTTTATTATTATATTTGTATTATTGTCATTAACTAGCACGACATTTTTTTATTTTTCGTATATTTATTGTTCCATTTTAATATACTACCATTTCATTTTATTTCATTATAACTATGTCATGACCCGTGTTTCAATATATTTATCCATTGTTGTACTATACCCAAATAAGATAAATACTTGTTGTTTTAATTTGTTATTACTTGATAAAGGAAAATTTTAAAACTAAGGCAATGTTTCGTATTTGGAGATTCGAGAAGTCGTGTCGTAACTTACGGGTTAGACTTTCTCCTTGAACCTAGATAACCGAACATCCTTTTTAAAATGAAAACACATGAGATTTAATTAATGATCAAATAATGAGCAAGGTTATTTTTGAGGATTCGAAACGTCGTGTCCTAACTTACGGGACATGGCCATTTTGTTTACCTTTAGACAAGAAGGCCTTTCACATATGTTTTGATTTACTTAAGTGATTTTAATTAAAAATATTACTATGCAAGGTGGGATCGTGTTTTAAATTCTCTTCAAATTTTCAATTCTCGACACTAGGATATCAGTTAATCAACTAGGTACCAATTTTGGGCGTTACAAGTGTGCTAATCATTCCTCGTGCATAACCGACTCCCGAACCCAATTCTTGAATTTTGTAGATTGAAAAGTATCATTTTACTAAGTCTAGCATTTTATTAAAATGCTTTTAAAGGTGATCCAGTTAGACCTAAATAAAAAGATTGGTGGCGACTCCATTTTCATTTATTTAAATAAAAAGTCGAACTCAAGAAAAAGGTTTCAACAGCTTGGCGACTCCACTGCGGACAAAAATAAGAGAGTCAAGCCACGAGTTGAATACTTTTGGTTTTTTGTCAAAAATTAATAATTTGGTTTAAATTTACGACCCCTCAATTGCATTTCATCCTTCATTTTTGTGGTCTTCATCCTTTTGTTGTATAATGATATGTTTGCTTTAATTGGTTTGAGTCTCTTAGTATGTTTCTGCATATTGCATTGCATAATCGTTCGATTTTTCCCTTCTTAAGTGGGAGTGAGAAGCTATTCCTTCTTGGGGTCTTCACCTCCATATAGGATAGTTGCTTTTAGGATATATCCGTACCTATGTCTTCGTAAGATCTTTGTCTCTGTAAGTCATAGGAAATGTATTCCCATTAACCGAACTTGGTCTGTATGAGCCTATAATGGGTGAGGATCGTACTTTATAACCAAACCGCATATAATGAGCCCTAAGAGCCTACCCTGTAATGACCTAAATTTTATGGGTATCGGAAAGTGTATTTTTAGGTCTCCGTTTTCATGAAACGGATTCGTAAATATTTAATAAAAATATTTACGAAGTTAGTTGTGTGACTAATTAGGTTTTGAATAGGTGAATTTGTCTAAATTAAGAGTAATTAGGTATAAGGACTAGATTGCAAATAAGGTAAAAGTTGAATTATAGATTAAAGGAAAAGTAAATGGACTATATTAATAATTAAGCCATAATGAAAAGTGTACGGTAATTGTAAAATACATGTGTAAAAATAATAATCATATGTATATAATAATAAAACATGTATTTCTTATTATTTAAGTAAATGTTATATTATTATTATATTATATTATATTATATTACTATAATTAAAACATAAAATAAAAGAAAAAGAAACAAAAAGAACACAAACGTAAAATGAAACAGAGAAGAATAGGGAGAAATAGAAAAGAGAAAAGAAAGAAGGGAAATTAGAGTTTTTAAGGGTTGAAGTTTAATTGGTACCTAAATTTAGCCCATTTTCTTGTAATTTTGATGTTTTTCGAATCCTAGAACAAAATACTACTTAATTTATGTTGAAATTTTAGAAGTTAGTGAATTTCTAGAAGTTGTTCATGTTAAATAAATTGAAGTGTTAGGGGCCAAATTGATAGACTTTCAAGTTAAAAGTGAAAAAGGGATTGAATTGTAGAATAAATCATAAGTTTTGAGCAATAATGACTAAATTGTGAAATTTTAAAATTAGGGTTTTTTTGGTGAAATTAGAGAGTTGAAATTAGTCTAAAGTGGAAATTGAATAAGATATGGAATTAGTTTTGAAAAAATAAAGTTAGTCTCGGTTTAGGGATAAAATTGGAATTTAGGCAAAAGTTGAGTATAAATTAAAATATTCAATGTGAAATTGTGTATATTGATGATTTTAAATTGTTATAATTTTCGTTGCTAACGTCGTGCCGGAAATATCAGCTAAGAAGGGAAAAGAGAAAGTCGACGAGGAGTGACTCCGAAATTACAGTTTGTATTTCTATAATTCGAATTTAATAATTAATCGTTGTAATTATTATTTCATGTGAATGGTAAGTGGATAGAGGTGAGTATTGGTGTTATGGTATTGAAATGAATTGAATTGAATTTATGAGTATTTCTGATTATTTGAACTGAAATATATATATTGGTTGGAAATTGAAAAATGAATTGAAACCCTATTAACTGTATCAGGCTGAGTCAGATATAGTTGGCATGCCATAGGATTGGAAGTGTTCAGGGATTATTTTGACTTCGAATCAATGAGACACTGGGTGTCAAACTATTGCTTCGGATAAATTCAATGAGGTACTGGGTACGAATTTACTTCGGCAAGGCCGATGAGACACTGGGTGTCAATTTATTACTTTGAATTATTCAAGAAGCCATGGGAGCCAAACTGGTGTGTTTTGGTTAGATCCGTGTATCCGTGCGAGTCCAAGTTGTGTTAATAGGGGTAAATAAATGAAATGGCAATATGAATGATATTGGATGATTTTGAATATGAATTAGAATGGGATATTGAATTGAAATATGAAAATGAAATGTATGAACCATGGGTTCATGAAATGGTTATTAATATAGTTCATGAAATGGTTATTGATATAGTGAGATGATGTGTGAATCAAAGTGGAGAAAAGCTATTTGGAATAGCTATTGATGAGAAATGAAAGTTTAGTGCATGAGTTGATTTATTAAAAGACTAATGTTTTTGTAAGGTTAAATGTGCTAGTTTTATTATTTTGCTTTAAGAATTTGGATTATAGAAATACCACTAAGTTTATACTCAGTGTACGGTTTGTTTTTCGTGCGCAGGCTAGGTTAAGGTCGAAATGCGGAATTAGCATCCAAAGCTGATCCCAAACTCAAAATGTAGTGACGTATATTTCTTTTTGAAATCGATATGTACCTAGGATGTTGTGTTTGTCATTTTGAAAAGTTTTTGTAAATAATATTATAAGATGATATTGGTTGGTTATATATAAACATATGTGTTATATTGAAGTTATAAAGTGCTATGTTAAAGCTATTGCAAAGTATAAATGAATAGGCAAAATTTAGGTTAAATTGGTATGATTTAGAAATTGGTTTAATTGACGATTATTTGGATTGTTTTGATAATATAAGGTATCTATGAGGGTTCAATGATTAGACACTTAGGATGTATATTTTAACAAGTTTTAGAGATGTTTAACCGTGTTTTGAAGTGGTTGAATGATTGGCTTTTGAGTTGCTTGTTGTTAGAGTTTGTAGGGTTGAGGAAAACCGGCCAGGGAACACCTATATAATATACTCCAGGACCTACGAGGAAATTCCTTGCGATGACCGAGGTCGAGATCTAAGCCGGTCTATAGCACAGGTGCTGCAGTGAAAGATTCCGCTGTAGCTAGATGCCTTGAAGAAAGAGCAAAAAGACTCACTTTGGGTCCATGGCTCCAGTCAGAGGACCAGCGAGGCGGGGGGCAAATCTCACGAATCAATTCAAGAGTAATAAAATAATTGGAACAATTAATATTCGTGATGCAAGCATTGCTGTATTAGATCCAAAGGTTTTTCTTATCCGAAGGAGTCTTTCCTTATCCGCAGCAGTGGAAGCCAGTATAGCGGAGGGCCCTCGTAGCAATACCAGTTACTTGTTCAGTCGGCTCGCAACAGCGAATACGCATTTGAAAGCTTTTTCCTTGCTAAAGGAGATCAAAGCGTGACTTTCCGGTCTTAAACTTGATGTTTAAGGTTTATTTTGAGTCCATACGGCCAGATACACATGCGTGTTACTAGACCGTGTGAGACACACGGCTAGCACACGAGCATATGCTCTGGCTGTATGAAAACTACACTTTATTTTCAAAAACTAAATTGACCACACGGCCTAGCACATGGGCGTGTGAGGTAAATTAGAAAATTACACAGGGTAGGACACGGCCTGAAGCACTGGCATGTCATAGGGTCACATGGGCATGTCCCTTGGCCACACGAGCATGTGTGCCCTACACCTAGGAAAAATTTTAAAATTTCGCGAAAAATTTTCAGAGAACCCAAATTAGTCCCGATTTTTTCTAATACATATTTAGGGTCTCGAGGGCCTATAAGAAGGACGATATGATTAATTTTTGATGTGTATGCTAACTAATTTGTTTAATGTTCATATTTGATATGAAAAGTTCAGTAATGCACCGTAACCCTATTCCGGTGACCGGTAAGGGTTAGAGGATGTTACATACCCTAGGTAGAACTATATCTAACCCCTAGTGGTCACCCAATTAGGTGTTCTATTTCTTATTTCTTGCTTTGAATTCTAGATTTGTATGAAATATACTGATTTATTTCATTTTGTTTTGGCTGTGTTTGCATTGCATTTTCATCATAAAAAAGGGTATTGATTCATGTTCAGTGCTAAATAAGAGTTTATCATGGAATAGAGATTTCTTGATAAAGTGGAGGACAATGCAGCCATCTGAATATGGTCTAAGAAGACACAACGAGAAAAGGGTGATAGCCTGTGAGAGGGGCAGGTCAGAGATATAGACCACGTTATGAGTGAAGCTTTGGTCCGAGAACAAGAAGTGGCTGACCACTTGCAGACCCCAGCCAGTCAAAGCCTGAGATATAAATCGGAGTCTGATCGGGGCCAAGAATTAGCTTTGTTTCTTGGGAAAGTTAAGGTTTTGAATGTGAAAGAGAGGTCGTATATGTATCCGTTTTATGTAAAGAGATTCGTTTTCTAGTAAAGTTATTCTAATAGAATTGAATCAGAATCAACATCTTTTTTTGCATTCATTTTACATTCATCAGCATTACATTACATTTCATCATGTGCATAAAGTTTCATAAAAAGACCCTAATTAATCAAAATTATGACAGTTACCCTAGAAACCAATAAGAATTTGCTAGCCGAATATCGTTATGATACCCACGGTAAAACTAGAGCCATGGATCAAAGGTTAGAGAGATTAGAACAAATTCAGAAGGATATGCAAGATCAGTTGCAAGCGCAGTTACAAGAACAGTTAGCTAAGGTACAGCAAGACATGAGGGATCAAATACAAGAATCCCAACGAAGCATGATAAGCCAGTTGACCCAGTTGCTAGCTGAATGGATTAAAAATGGGAAAAGTACTGTAAATAACTCTAAGGATGATAATGAATACGCTATATACCCTCCAAGCTTTACCCCAGTAAATGTCCAAGCCCAACTGGATACATATCCACGAAGAGTACCCATTACCATTAGACCATAACAATATCAAGTCGGCCCCTCAACACCGGTTAATTACTAGACGGGTTCATGTTCTGATCCTGAGGATAACCTGACTTATCCAGTTGTGCCCAATTTAGATGACATGATTGAAATGGATAGAACAAGAGTTAAGTTTTCGAAATAGCTAGAAGATTGGTGCAAGTGGTTGGAGGAGAAATTCAGAGCTATAAAGAATGCTGACTATCTTTGCGGGGTTGATGCTAAGGATTTGAGCTTAGTCCGAGATCTAGTACTCCCACCAAAATTCAAAACTCTAGAATTCAAAAAATATAATAAGACTAGTTATCTTGAAGCCCATATCACAATGTTTTGCCGAAGGATGACGGGATACGTCAGTAACAACCACTTATTAATCCACTGCTTCTAGAATAGTCTGATCGGGTCAGTCGCCAAGTGGTATAACCAGTTAAGCCGCGCCAAAATCAACTCTTGGAAAGACTTGGCACAGGCTTTCATGAACTAATATAGTCATGTGACCGACATGACAACCAACAGAATTACGCTGCAGAATATGGAAAAGAAGCAAAGTGAAAACTTCAGGTAGTATGCTCAGAGATGGAAAGAGGTGGCAACGCAAGTCCAACCACCTCTTCTGGAGAAAGAAACGACAATATTTTTCATAAACACTTTAAAAGCCCCGTTCATTAACCATATATTGGGAAGTACTACCAAGAGCTTCTCAGATATAGTAATGGCCAGAGAAATGATTTGAAAATGCAGTAAGGAGTGGAAAAATAGACGTGGGCGAAAAAGCTAAAAAATTAGCCTCGAGGAAGAAAGAAAATAAAGTGAACACCGCAGGCATGTATAATAAAGGCTATTTAAAATTGGTCACTATGAGCCCACTAAGGACCAGTGACAGCCACAACTAGCCATCAAGGCCCTTCGAGGTAAGAATCCAACTCAAGATCAAACACAGAAAAACTCCAGTTCACACCCAACCTAATGACATATAGGGAGTTATATCAAAACTTGTTCGATGCGCATGTGGTATCCCTATTTTACTTCAAACCTATGTGACCTCCGTTCCCAAAATGGTACGATGCGAATGCTCAATGCGAGTACCACGCAGGAATAATGGGACACTCAATTGAGAACTACACCACATTTAAAAAGTTGATTGAGAGGTTCATCAAGATAGGGATCCTAAGGTTCGATGATCCATCGGGACCTAATGTGTAGGAAATCCTTTACCCAGTCATTCAGATTAAAGGGTAAATGCGATAATTCAGAGTAGAGGAAAGAGAACCAAAACTGACATGGCTGAAGTAAAAACCCCACTAAAATAGGTTTGATAAAAGATGATAGACGGAGGATTAATCATGCAAGATTCAGAGGAAAGACCTAAAGAAGTGAGGAGTTACTGTGAGTTCCACGCTGAAGAAGGTCATGAAATCCAAGAGTGCGCTAAATTCAGAGCTTTGGTGCAAAGTCTAATGGATAAAAAAAGTTTGGAATTCTTTGAAGAGGTCAAAGGCCTGGAAGGAATGTTGAGAAACCTAAGCATCAACGTCATATCAGAAGAAAAAATTGGGAAAGAAAACCTATCAGGCATTCGTTCCTATATCCCCGGAAGTGTTCTGAACAATTGGACTGCAGAAGAGAACCCTGTAATTTTTAGAACTAATTCAAAGTAATGTTTAAAACACACTTATTACTCTAAGCTTGGGAGCAATAAGAATCCTTTTGTGAAATAGGCATATCTCCAATCTCTTTATTTCAATAAAATGCATCTTTGTATCTCATTTTGGTAAATATTCTTTTATTTTTTCCATTTTATTCATACTCATACCATACATATAGTTATTCTTAGATTAATTTCTTATTTGGGTCTTCCTTCATTCCTATAACAAGTCTCCAGATATCAATGGTATGAGTGACGCTGCTACTAACTCAGAATCTCTGTTTGAGCAAGATATGTGTCCAGAAGAACCTTAAGACTTTTAAGATGATTGAGATTGTAATCTATCTCCTGATTTGTTAAGGATGGTAGAGCAAGATGAGAAACAAATCCTACCTTACAAAGAGTCCATAGAAATTGTAAGCTTAAGAGAAGAGAAAGAGGTGAAAATTGGAGCTTACATCACCGCAGAGACAAAGCGAGACCTCATTGAGTTACTCCAAGAATTCAAAGATGTCTTTGCATGGTCGTATCAAGATATTCTTGAGCTAAGTACTGATATAGTGGTACACTGGCTCCCTATAAAGGAAGATTGTAAGCAGGTCGAATAGAAACTCCGAAGGATGAGGCCTAACGTCCTGTTAAAAATAAAAGAAGAGGTCAAGAAATAATTCGACGCTGGTTTCTTGCAAGTGGTCAAATACTCGGAGTGGGTAGCTAACATAGTCCCCATACCTAAGAAAGATGGGAAAGTACAAATGTGTGTAGACTATAGGAATTTAAACAAAGCCAACCCAAAAGATAATTTCCCGTTGCCTTATATCGACACCTTAGTGGACAACACGGCAAGTTGTTTACTGTTCTCCTTTACGGACGGCTTCTCCGGATACAACCAGATTAAGATGCATCCTGAAGATATGGAAAAGACCACATTTGTAACCATGTAAGGAACATTTTGGTATAAAGTTACGTCATTTGAACTAAAAAATACCTGAGCAACATATCAAAGAGCCATGGTAACTTTTTTTCATGATATGATGCAAAAAAAAATCGAGGTGTATGTTGACGATATGATTGCAAAGTCCTGAGCAGAAAAGGAGCATGTACAAGTCTTGAAGAAATTGTTCTTGAGATTGAGAAAATTCCAACTGAAGCTCAATCCAACAAAATGTACCTTCGAAGCTAGATCGGGAAAATTGCTAGGGTTTGTAGTCAATGAAAAGGGGATCGATATCTACCCAGATAAAGTTAAGGCTATACAGGAGTTGCCTCTGCCGTACACTTAAAAAAAAGGTCTGGGGCTTCCTAGGAAGACTAAATTACATCACCCGTTCATTTCACAATTAACCGAGAAATGCGAACCCATATTTCGTCTCCTTAAGAAACATAATCCAGGTGTATAGGATGAAGAACATCAAAATACTTTTGACAAGGTCAAACATTACTTGTTTAATGCCTCAGTACTGATGTCACCTAGTCTAAATAAGCCATTGATGCTATACTTGGCAGCATTTGGGAACTCTATGGGATGCATACTTGGCCAACACGATGAGTTAGGAAGAAAAGAAAAGGCGATATACTACCTCAATAAGAAATTCACTGAATGTGAGACAAGATATTCGCTAATTGAGAAGTTGTGTTACGCCTTAATCTAGACAACTCGGAGACTAAGACAGTACATATTGTACTACACAACTTGGCTAATCTCAAAAATAGTCCCTCTAAAGTACATGATGGAGTCAATTGCTTTAAATGGAAGAATGACCTGATGGCAAATTCTGCTTTCTGAATTTGATATAATTTATGTGAACCAGAAAGCAGTAAAAGGGAATGCAATAGCAGATTTTCTAGCCAGTAGAGCTCTAGAAAATTACGAGCCTTTAAACTTTGATTTCCCGAATAAAGATCTGATGTATGTTGCAACCACTGAAAAAGATGCTCAAGAAGGACATCCTTGGAAACTAAATTTTGACGAAGCTTCAAATGCTATAGGTAATAAAATCGAGGCAATCTTGGTATTCCCAAATGGAGATCATCATCCCTTTACTAGTAAATTGCATTTTGATTGTATGAACAATATGGCAAAATACGAAGCATGCATCATGGGTATCCATGCAGCCATAGAACGCAAGATCAAAGTACTAGAGGTATATATGGATTCTACACTAGTGATCTATCACCTCAAAGGTGAATGGGAGGCGAGAGACCCCAAACTGTGTGAATGGGAGGCGAGAGACCCCAAACTGTGTGAATGGGAGGCGAGAGACCCCAAACTGATCAACTATCGTAGGTTGGTTCTTGAGTTAATTGAGAAGTTTGTTGACATCACTTTCTGCTACCTCCCACGAAATGAAAATCAGATGGCTAACGTGCTGGCTACTTTAGCTTCCATGATCAAAGTGAACAAACAAAAAGATGTAAAACCTATCCAGATGAGTATTCCTGAGGCCTCGACTCATTGTTACAACATCGAAGAAGAAGAAAAGGATGATCACCCTTGGTACCATGATATACTGTGATATGTAAAGAACCGTGAATACCCCGATCAAGCAACTTAGAATGATTAAAAGACGTTGAGGAGGCTAGCCAATGACTATGTCTTAGATGGAGAGATCCTGTATAAAAGAAAAAAGGATCAGATGCTACTAACATGTGTGGACACCATTTAGGCCAAGAAGATTTTGGAAGAAGTCCATGAGGACATTTAAGGAATGCATGCTAATGGTTTTACAATGGCCAGACAAATTATAAGATTCGAGTATTATTGGTCCACCATGGAAGGGGATTGTATCAATTATGCCAATAGATTTCATAAGTTCCAAATTTATGGAGACAAAATTCATATGCCTTATTCACATTTTCATGTTATGACTTCTCCATGGTCTTTCTCCATGTGGGGTGTAACATCCTAAATTAGGGGCTAGTCGAAACAGTGATTTTGAGACCACAAATTTGAGATAGAAATAATTATTTTATGGTTATTATGAGGTCCATGATATATATGCATGCTTGCGTGAAAATTTCATGAAGAAATTCTATGCATAAAATGTCCAATTGAACTTTAGGGACTAAATTGAATAAGAAGCAAAACTTGTGTTCTAGAAGCTTTTAGTATGAAATTGCTTTAGATTATAAATTAGAAGGCCCTAATTAGCAATTTGACAAATTTCTATAATTTTGGACAAAAATAGACATGCATAGGAAAAATTTGAAAGAAATGCTTTAAGGGCATTTTAGTCATTTGGTAATTAAAAGAATAAAAAGGGAAAAATCAAAGCAAAATTTTCTCATCTTCTTCATGTGGCTGTCGAAAATTCTAAGCACTCCATAGCTAAGGTTTTTGACATTTTCAAGCTCAATAGAAAGTGTTCCTTAGCCTGTTTTTAATGTTCTTTACATTTTTGAAGTCATTCTAGCTTGATTTACCTATTTCTACCCTTATTTTGAAGTAGGGTTTATGTTAAAAAATTTACCCATGTATGACATACATGTATTTTGATGTTTAATGGAGGAATATGAAAGTTTAGTGTAAGATAAACATCTTAAAAAAAATATGATTTTGATGAAAAATATGGGCTGTTATGAGTACAAGAAAAATTCGGCTAGGCTTGGGTAACAAAAAAATGCATGCATTTCATTTTACGAGCCTAGGGACTAAAATGTAAATAAGTAAAAAGTTAGGGGTAAAAAGGTAAATTTTACTAGAGTGTGAATTATGGGTTGATTTGAACAATGTGAATATTAAAAAATTTAAATTTGTCATTATAAATCAAGAAAAACGTGATTTGGGTCTTGACCAGGGAAAGAATAAAGTTTACGACGAATAGGCTCATTTCTTATGATTTTGTACCGATGTAAGTACATGTGTAAATAATGTGGTATTGTTGCATATTTCTAATGATTTGATATTATGTGATAAATAATTGATTTCTATTATGTATGTTATCTTAATGGGTGTTATCAAAGTATAAATGATATTATGATTGTTATTCACGACATCACAAGCAAGTACGATAAGGATGCCATGTGCAAGTGAGGAAAATCTCGTTTGAACCTTAGGAATAGTTTAGGATACAACTGACATGTCACTAGGGACAATGTTATCCGAACTCATTGAGTATGGTCTGAGTTCGTGATATATGTGATTCATGTAATTTGGTTTCGGGTGCTAGTCTTGGGCATCCCACCGGTGGCTAGGTAGTCCTGAGTGTGTCAGATACCTGACAGCTTGTGTGAGTAGCCCGTGTAGTTACGCTCAGACCTACAGCTTGTGTGAGCAGGCCCGTGAGTAACTCTATTGCGAGCGTTACATGTTATGAGGTAACTTTGGCTATATATGTATGTGTGGCACTTATGTTTAAGTTTTTCGCGTATCCAATATTATTCCGAGTGTTCAACGGGTAATCCAATGGATGATATGGTGAAAGTCCCAAAAAGGGGCATGTTAAAAAGGGCAGATTATGAGTTATTCTACGAGATGGTACAGGTATGTACACTAAACTCATGAGTAATGCCTTGATATATGATGTTTCATGATAAAGAGGTATATAGGTAATAAGTCAGGCAAAATTTTCAAATGAGAAAAAACTTATGTTTAGGTTTATAATTATGTTTACTATGTTATTGCATGATATTTGTTTGCTTACATTGCATATTATTTGCATATAAACTTACTAAGCTTTAATGTTTACCCCATTTCCTCTCCATCTCGTGTAGTCCCGCCAAGCTAGCTCGGGGATTGGAAGTTGTTGGAGTATTCGATCACACTATCAAAGGAACATTTGGGTATAGTGATTTTAATATTTTTTAGTATGGCATGTATAGGGGACTTGGTTAATTTGTGATATGTGTCATGCTATTTTTTCCAAATTGATGATTCATTTTGTAATAGCCATGTAATATGGCTTATTTTTTATTACTGGGTTGTAACATCTAATTGTTCATACATACATGTGCTAATGCCTTGATGATGTGCTATGTAATTGTTTGATGGATATAAGATGATATGTGAATTAAATGTTTGAAGATAAGGGATGACTTAATGACTTGAGATGTAACACCCCGAACCCGAGACCGACACCGGAGTCGGACACGAGATGTTAACAAACTTTGAAAAATTTTTCCAGACACTGCCCAGTCTGAGTACTAGTCGCTTCAAAAATCATATCTTGAGTTTCACAACTCGAAAATCAGTTTTGTGATTTTTCCCTGAAACTAGACTCATGTCCCCACCTATGTATTTTTTTCTAGAATTTTTGGTCGGGCCAATTAGTACAGTTTATTAGTCAAAGTCTCCCATGTTACAGGGGTCGACTACACTGACCTTTTCCCATTACGACTTGGATATCTCTCTGCACAGAGCTTCAATACTGATGCCGTTTGTTTCTATGGAAACTAGACTCAGAGAGGAATCCATAAATATATGGTATGACCCCTAATTATCTCTGGTCAATTTATAGTGAATTTCCAAAGTCGGAACAGGGAATCCAGAAACTGTTCTAGCCCTGTTCCACAAGAACCCGAATATCTCTTACTGTACTGTTCATATGATTGTTTCGTTACTTTCATATGAAAGTAGATTCATCAAGGTTCGATTACATAATTTATTCACTATTTAATTCCACTCCTACGAATTCTTGTGATTTTTCCAATCCACACCACTGCTGCTGTCAGCCTCTGTTTTCAAAGTAAACCTTACCTATTTTCGGGGTTTCATGGACCAACTAGGGCCTTGTCATACATATGCCCACATATGATCATACTTAGCCATTCCAATGGCTGATCATTTGCTCAACACTTCCATTCCAACTATAGTTACATCATGAAACCATCTATACATTCATAAACACGAATGGTCTAATGCCATACTCCACTTCTACAAGCCATTTTCGCATGGCTATACACTTATACATTTCATAAAGTACTCGAAAAACAACAATGGGTAGTCCTATACATGCCATATCAAAATTCAACCAAAATGCTACCCAAAAGAGCCTTTGATAGTGTGGGCGACTTCGACTTCAAGATCCCGAGTCCGATAGCTGGAGAACCAAAAATCTATAAAACAGAGGAGCAGTGTAACGAGTAAGCAATTTATGCTTAGTAAGTTTTGAGCAAGGAATTCCAGCATAAACAAAGAATAACACACATTTAGCTAAACGGAATATTTCATAATACGCAATTTACCGATATCAAACTTGCTTCACAACATTAACAACCCTTATGTACATACACAATAGTCTAACTTAGCCGAAGGCCGGTAGCTCGTTTATCAACTGAGCGAACATTTATTTGTAAGGGCTCGATTAAATTCAACACATACGTAACGTATCCCCATATTGGGATGTTTTTCGAGTATTCGCTGGAATTTTACAGCAAGCTCATTCATTACCAAATCACGTACCTTCGGGATTTAACCGGATATAGCTCCTCGTTCAAATGCCTTCGGGACATAGCCCGGTTTTAGTAACTCACACAATGCCTTCGGGACATAACCCGGATTTAATAACTCGCACGAATGCCTTCGGGACTTAACCCGAATTTAGTATCTCGCACAAAGGCCTTCGGGGCTTAACCCGGAATTTGTATCTCGCACAAATGCCTTCGGATCTTAGTCCGGATATATTCACTTAGCACAAAGCCTTCGGGACTTAGCCCGGACAGCATTCAATTAATCATGCACATCTAACAATAATTCATGGCACATTCATATTTCATTTTCATTTGCGAAACTCAAACACAAGGCACATATCGTCCTTGCACATTCGGCTCAATAGCCACACATAGAGCATGATTTAATCACATTGTAATTTAAGCTCTCTTACTCAAGAACTTACCTCGGGTGTTGTCGAACGATTCCGCTAGCTATTCAACCACTTTTTCCTTCCCTTTATCGGATTTATTTCCCCTTTGCTCTTGAGCTTAATTAAACAAATAGATTGATTTCATCATTTAGGCATCAAAAAGATGAACACAAGGCACTTAGCCCATATTTATACATTAGACATTAAAGTCTCATACATGCAAAAATCATGCATCAACACAACATATTAGCTAATTTCTTTCCCCTTGGCCGAATATGCATGTCTATTTTTGGGGTCGATTTCAACACTTAATACACACATATACACACTAGTAAAGCATCCTCCCCCTTTTCATCAATTTAACACATGCATTGCTCATTAACATGCAAAGTTACATTCGGCCTTAGCACACATCTTGCTAGCCGATTCTTCTCCATTTAGCAACCAATGCACATATGTGCTCACACAAAAATGCTAAAAAGGAGGTTCAAGAATCATCAAGCCATCATCACATGCATCATTAACAAGCTTCATATTTTGCATGCAATGGCATTAACACAACCTCCACCTAGGCCGAATCTTAACTCATCCTCATGCCTCATCACCACAACATCAAACACCAACCAAGAATGATGCATCCATGGTCAAGTGCCAATTCCATCACATAGCAAGATTTAGACCATGGGCTAGGTAGAACTCAAGCTAACAACTAAAACATGCATGCATCTCATGGAACATCATCAAACATACCTTAGCCTAGCTACATGCATGGCCGAATCTCTTCACCTTTCTTCTTCTTTCCTCCTTAAAATTTTTGGCCAAGGATGAACCAAAGGATGAGAAAATTTTTTCTTTGTTTTTCTTTCTAATTTAGGCTAAATGAAGGTGAGAAAAGGATGAACAAAGATCTTCTCCTCTCTTTTCTTTAGCTCACGGCAATGGGGGGAAAAGAATCAACTACACACTTTTTTTTTTGTGTTCATCATACTCCTTTTCATTATTTAATTTCCATGCCTATTATTTTATTTTTTTCCACCCATGATGCACCAACAAAACATGTCTATGACATGTCTTGGCCATCAAACTTGGTCTACCATGCTTGTCATGGCCGGCCACTACTAGTAGGGGGAAATTTGACATGCAAGTCCCCCCTTTGTCCACATGCACTAATAGGTCCTCACACATTGACCTATCACATTTTAGAATTTTCTCACATAAGTCCTATTGACTAAATTCACATGAAATCAACCAAATTGAAGCTTGAAATTTTCACACATTCATAATTACATATTCTAGACAATAGTATCACATTCAAACATTTCGGTGACTCGGTTTAGCGGTCCCGAAACCACTTCTCGACTAGGGTCAACTTTGGGCTGTCACAACTCTCCCCCACTTAAGAAATTTTCGTCCCCGAAAATCTTACCGGTAAATAGGTTTGGGTATCGTTCTTTCATCGAGCTCTCGGTCTCCCAAGTAGCTTCCTCGATCCCGTGTTTGAGCCATAACACCTTTACTAGCGGAACTCTTTTGTTTCGCAACTCCTTCACTTCACGAGCTAGGATACGCATCGGTTCTTCTTCATAGCTCATGTCGACTTGAATTTCAACCTCTGATGGGCTAATTATATGCGATGGATCAGATCGATAGCGTCGAAGCATCGAAACATGAAAGACGTCATGAATCTTTTCAAGCTCCGGGGCAAAATCAATCTATACGCAACCGGACCAACTCGTTCGGAGATTTCGTACGGCCCAATGAATCTTGGGCTCAACTTGCCCTTACGGCCGAACCTGAGTATCTTTTTCCAAGGTGAAACCTTAAGGAACACTTTGTCTCCCACCTGATACTCGATGTCTTTTCGTTTCAAATCTGCGTACGACTTCTGACGATCCGTGGCTACCTTCAGACTTTCACGGATTACCTTTACTTTCTGTTCAGCATTTTTAATCAAATCAACTCCGAAAATTTTACTTTCACCGAGCTCGGTCCAAAACAATGGTGTACGGCATTTACGACCGTACAAAGCCTCGTAAGGTGCCATCTTAATACTTGATTGAAAACTATTGTTGTAAGCGAATTCAATCAAAGGTAAATACCGTTCCCATGAACTATTGAACTCGAGGATGCAATATCTCAACATATCCTCAAGTATCTGAATTATCCGCTCGGATTGACCATCGGTTTGGGGGTGAAAAGCAGTGCTAAAATGCAGCTTGGTACCCAGAGCTTCTTGTAATTTCTTCCAAAATCGTGAGGTGAATCTCGGATCTCTATCCGACACGATAGAAACAGGTACCCCGTGTAATCTCACAATTTGATAAACGTACAATTCAGCTAGTTTATCCAATGAAAAATCCGTACGTACGGGGATGAAATGAGCCGACTTAGTCAGTCTATCAACAACAACCCATATCGCATCCTTCTTACTTGCTGACAAGGGCAGTCCGGACACAAAGTCCATTGTGACTCGATCCCATTTCCACTCGGGTATCATGATCGGCTGGAGTAATCCTGAAGGCACTTGATGTTCCGCTTTCACTTGTTGACATATTAAACATCTCGAAACAAAGTCGGAGATGTCCCGTTTCATACCATGCCACCAAAATTGACGTTTCAAATCGTTGTACATTTTCGTACTCCCCGGGTGAATTGACATTCGGCTACAATGGGCTTCGTTCAGAATCATCGAAATGAGTTTCGAATTCCTTGGAACACACAAACGATTTCTGAACCTCAAACAATCATCATCATCAATTTGAAACTCCGATTCCTCGTTCGGAAAACACTTAGCCCGTTTTGCAACCAATTCATCATCGACTTTCTGAGCTTCACTAATTTGGTGAGTCAATAATGGTTTAGCTTTTAATTCAGCTACTAACACATTGTCTGGTAGAACAGACAAATGCACGTTCATCGCTCGTAAAGCAAACAATGACTTCCGGCTTAAGGCGTCCGCAACCACGTTAGCCTTTCCCGGGTGGTAATCAATGACAAGCTCGTAATCTTTCAACAACTCAAGCCAACGTCTTTGTCGCAGATTCAAGTCTCGTTGAGTCATCAAATATTTGAGACTTTTGTGATCCGAAAATACATGGCACTTCTCACCAA
The DNA here is from genome assembly GCF_007990345.1 of Gossypium hirsutum. Classification (NCBI taxonomy): domain Eukaryota; kingdom Viridiplantae; phylum Streptophyta; class Magnoliopsida; order Malvales; family Malvaceae; genus Gossypium; species Gossypium hirsutum. Next base: position 74,012,122 of record NC_053428.1, read on the forward strand.
ACAAATAATGTCACCATATTTTTAAAGCAAACACGATGGCAGCTAGTTCGAGATCATGGGTCGGATAATTCCTCTCGTGTGGCTTCAATTGTCTCGACGCATAGGCCACGACTCGACCTTCTTGCATCAATACGCAACCCAACCCAAGTAGGGATGCGTCACTATAAATGACAAACTCTTTACCTGATTCGGGTTGCACCAAAATTGGAGCTTCAGTCAAATGAGTTTTCAGTTGGTCGAAACTTTTCTGACATTTCTCCATCCACTCGAACTTAACATCCTTTTGAAGTAGCTTCGTCATTGGTGTGGCTATCATCGAGAAACCTTTCACAAATCGTCGGTAATAACCGGCGAGCCCCAAAAAGCTCCGAACTTCAGTAATATTTCTCGGAGGTTTCCAGTCAAGTATGGCTGAAATTTTGTTCGGGTCAACTCGAATACCCGACGCGGATACCACATGACCCAAGAAGCTAACCTCTCTTAACCAGAACTCACACTTACTGAACTTAGCATATAACTGCTTATCCCGCAAAATTTGCAGCACTAGCCTCAGATGCTCAGCATGTTCGGTCTCATCTCTTGAATAGACCAAAATGTCATCAATGAACACAACTACGAACCGATCCAAATACGGTCTGAAGATCCGATTCATCAAATCCATAAATACTGCAGGGGCATTAGTGAGCCCAAACGGCATCACTAAGAATTCGTAGTGACCATATCTCGTTCTGAAGGTAGTTTTAGGAATATCTGAATCTCGAATTCGCAACTGATAATAGCCCGATCTCAAATCTATTTTTGAGAACACTGAGGCTCCCTTCAGTTGGTCGAACAAATCATCGATGCGCGGCAACGGATATTTGTTCTTTATCGTCACTTTATTCAGATGACGATAGTCAATGCACAACCTCATGGTTCCGTCCTTCTTTTTCACGAACAATACTGGTGCACCCCAAGGTGAGAAACTTGGTCGAGCGAAACCTCTATCCGTCAGTTCTTGCAACTGAGCTTTCAACTCTTTTAACTCGGTTGGTGCCATACGATACGGAGCTATCGAAATCGGCGTAGTCCCAGGTACAAGCTCAATACCAAACTCTACCTCCCGAACAGGTGGTAAACCCGATAATTCTTCCAGAAAAACATCCGGGTATTCACAAACCACCGGCACAGATTCGGGTTTCTTTTCTAATTCTTTGTCATCAAGTACATACGCAAGGTATGCTTCGCACCCTTTTCTTACATATTTCTGTGCCAACATTGCTGATATTACAGCTGGCATCCCCTCCAAGTCCGCAGACTCAATTCGGACTACTTCGTTATTTGCGCACCTCAAATCAATAGTCTTGCTCTTGTAATTCACAATCGCATCATGCGCGGTCAACCAATCCAAACCAAGGATAACATCAAATTCATCAAACGGCAAAAGCATCAAGTCCGCCGGAAAACAGGAACCTCGAATTTCCAGGGGACATTTCTCACACACTTTGTCGACAAGCACGTAATGACCCAAGGGATTTGACACCCGAATTACAAACTCAGTAGACTCAATAGGTAAAGTCTTACTGGATGCTAAGGTTTCACATATGTAAGAATGAGTAGAACCGGGGTCAATCAAAGCAATTACATTAGTATCAAAGAGAGTGAATGTACCGGTAATAACATCAGGCGAAGAAGCATCCTCGCGGGCACGTATAGCATAAGCTCTAGCAGGCGCACGAGCTTCGGATCTGGTTATATCATCTCTAGATCCTCTCTGACCACCACTAGCATTGCCCGTATTTCCAGATGGTCTACCTCGAGCAGTGGTAGCACCCGGTTTCCCACTCTAATTTTCATTCTGTTCAAACAACCTCGGGCAATCTTTAATGAAGTGGTCAACTGATCCGCACTTGTAACAGGAGCGGTCAGGGAATCTACAACTCCCCGAATGCCATTTACCGCAATATCGACATTTCGTTTTATCTCGACGTTCATTCCCAACACTGGCGACCGAAGTGCCTCGTGTACCCACAGGGGGTCGATCACGATCTCGTCTAAAAAGGCCCGAAGTGCCTCTAAACTGGCCCGCATCATCTCAAAATCTCTTCGATGTCTGTTGAAGAGACCTTCCCGAGGATCTTTTACGAAACTCTCCAGTTCCCTCATCAACTCTTTGCTTTTCTTTTCTAAGCTCTTCGGCTTTACAAGCTCGTTCAACAAGTACCACGAACTCTCGTATTTCAAGAACACCAACGAACATTTTTATATCTTCATTCAGCCCATCCTCGAAGCGTTTACACATAATAGCTTCGGACGAAACACATTCCCGAGCGTATTTGCTAAGTCTAACAAATTTTCGCTCGTAATCAGTAACCGACATGGAGCCTTGCTTAAGCTCAAGAAATTCCTTCCGTTTTTGATCAACAAATCTCTGACTGATATACTTTTTCCGAAACTCAGTTTGGAAAAACTCCCAAGTTACTTGCTCTCGGGGCACAACAGAAGTCAAAGTACTCCACCAATAGTAGGCAGAATCACGTAGCAAGGAGATAGCACACTTTAGGCATTCATCGGGTGTACAAGATAGCTCATCGAGTACCCGGATAGTGTTGTCCAGCCAAAATTTAGCTTGCTCGGCATCATCGCTATCCATAGCCTTAAATTCAGTAGCCCCATGTTTTCAGATTCTGTCAACTGGGGGCTTATTTGACCTTATTTGGTCCGTTACCGGTGGTATTGTAGGTGCGGGGGTAGTATTTGTCGGGAATGGAGCTTGTGGAACAGCCATATTAGTTCGAATGTATTGGTTGAACCAATCATTCATCACGCTATAGAATGCTTGTCTAGCTTCATCATTCGGATTACTAGCATTAGGTTGAGAGTCTGCCGGCACTGTCCCTTGTGCGGGAGCAGGCGCTACACTCTCAAGATCATCAGCTACCTCTCGGTCACGATCGGGATCCATTACTATAAACACATTTACAATTGTCAGAAATCACCACACTATCAAGTAATCACATAAAATGGCATGTATAGCTAGACCCAACACATTACGGTAGTCCTAGAATCGACTAAACCGTAGCTCTGATACCAATTTAATGTAACACCCCGAACCCGAGACCGACACCGGAGTCGGACACGAGATGTTAACAAACTTTGAAAAATTTTTCCAGACACTGCCCAGTCTGAGTACTAGTCGCTTCAAAAATCATATCTTGAGTTTCACAACTCGAAAATCAGTTTTGTGATTTTTCCCTGAAACTAGACTCATGTCCCCACCTTTGTCCACATGCACTAATAGGTCCTCACACATTGACCTATCACATTTTAGAATTTTCTCACATAAGTCCTATTGACTAAATTCACATGAAATCAACCAAATTGAAGCTTGAAATTTTCACACATTCATAATTACATATTCTAGACAATAGTATCACATTCAAACATTTCGGTGACTCGGTTTAGCAGTCCCGAAACCACTTCCCGACTAGGGTCAACTTTGGGCTGTCACATGAGATGATCATAGTAAATAGTTTATAACTTGGAATTAAAATGACAAATCTTGTTTATGCATGAAATTGGTATAGAATACTTCTAAAAAGGTATGGCTAATTGAATGTGAAATAAAATGATTCTAAGAGGACATGATAGTGCCATGATATTGAATATTTAAGTGTTTAAATAGGTTATGTTGCATGCTATGAAACATGTTTGAGTAAATGAGTGCTTAAGGGTGGCAATTGGCTTGGTAGATAGCCTCTAAATTGTCCACACGAGTAGACATACGGGGATGTGTCTAGGCCGTGTGTGACACACGACCTGCCCCATGGGTGTGTTGTCTGGCCTTGTGTCCCCTGTACCTTTTTTTCCAAGTCAGTATGCCCAGTAGTAAACACACGAGCTAAGACACGGGCGTGTGTCTTGGCCATGTGAGGGACACGGCCTACTCATATGGGCGTGTACTCTAGCCGTGTGAAGTCTGCACCATTTTTATGAAAAATTCATTTATTTTTAATTCACCACACGGTCTGGACACATGAGCATGTGATACAGCCGTGTGACATTATTTTGGTGCTGACGTCATAGTCAGAGAGTTACACGGCCGGAAGACAATGGCGTATCGAGAGCACACGGGTGTGTCTCATGTCTCACACGGGCGTGTGGCTCTGTATTAAAGAAAAATTTTCCAAACTTTTCTAAAGTTTCCGGTTTGGTCTGGAACTAATCCCAATGCATGTTTTTGGACTTCGTAGGTCCATAAAAGGGATAATATACATGTGTTTGATTCATTTTAAATTGAATGAAATTTTATGGATCGATTTTGTAAGAATGTTTATGTTTAAGTCCGATAACTCCTCGAACCCTTTCCTGGCGTCGGATACAGGTAAGGGTGTTACATTTAGTGGTATCAGAGCTACGGTTTAGTCAGTTCTCAGACTACGTAGCGTGTGTTTGAGTCTAGCTACCATACATATATTATGATAGTGTGACAACTCCTGAAGATTTTAAAATATGTTTTTATATAACAAATGGATTCCGATAGAGCAGTGGCAGATGATGTAGAAAGTAACGCACCTGCTCCCACAGAAGGAACAGTGTCATCCGATAGTAGACCTGAGACTGTTAGTAGAGGAAAATGAGGCAGAGAAGCCTTTCTCCACATGATAAATGCCTGGTACATAGAGTTCGTTCGAACGAACTTGAATGCTCAACCTCCCCCACCTCCTCCAAATCCTCAACCTGCACCTGTGATGCCTCAAGGTATAGATTTTATGAGATTTTCTAGAACACAAGTCGATAAAATTCGAAAGCAAGGTGCTGAGGAGTTTAGGGCAAATGCTGATGATGACTCTGAAAAAGTAGAGTTTTGGTTAGAAAATTCGCTGCGGGTATTTGATGAATTGTCCTGTACACCCGAGGAATGCTTAAAATGCACTATATCTTTATTAAGGGATGCAGCCTATCACTGGTTGAGAATGCTGGTATCTGTGGTACCTCTAGAGAGGGTTACTTGAAAATTCTTCAAGAGGAATTCTGAAAAAAGTACATTAGCGAACGGTTTATCAATCAGAAGCGTAAGGAATTTCTGGATTAGAAACAGGGTCGTAGGACAGTAACTAAATATGAGAGGGAATTCGTCATACTCAACAAATATGCTCGGGAGTGTGTATCTTCCGAGGCTAAAATGTGCAGAAGATTTGAAGATGGACTTAATGAGGACATCAAGACGTTAGTAGGCATTTTTGAGTTAAAAGAATTTGTAGTACTTGTTGAACGGGCTTGTAAAGCCGAAGAACTAATTAAAGAAAAGAGGAAAGTAGAGTTTGAGGCTAGAGACACAAGAAAGTGGCATACTAGTGAGTCATTTCCATCCCAATCTAAAAAATCTAGAGAGATGTACTCTCGTCCACATATGTCAGCTGGGCATTCTCACGGGAACTGTAGAAAGCAGAATTCGGGCTTTAGATCCCAGGCTACATCTATGGTTAGTGTGGGTAATGCTAAACCTTTCAAACCCGAGTACTAGCAACATGGTAGACGTCATTTGGGTACTTGTAGAGTGAGTGATGGATCTTGTTTCAAATGTGGTTATCTAAACCACTTCATTAAAGATTGTCCCGAGATGATGGAGAAAGAAAGATTTTAGAGTTCAAGACCGAGTGGCATATCTCCTAAGGGAAGATGCCCGAGAAATACTGGGAATAGGTCCGGTAGCGAATGTGATAAGAGATACAGTAGTGAGGTCCGAAGCTAAAGCTTCGACTATAGCCTATGCCATACGCGCGTGTGAAAACGCATCTTCTCCCGATGTGATCACTGGAACTTTTCTCTCTTTGAAACTACTGTTATTGCTTTGATAGACCCTGGCTCTACTCATTCTTATGTGTCTATGAAATTGATATCTAGCATGAATATAGCTATTGAGTCTACAAAATTTATGATTAAGGTGTCAAACCCATTAGGAAAGCATGTGATAGTTGATAAAGTATGTAAGAAATGCCCTTTGGTGATTAGAGGTTATTGTTTTTCGGCTGACTTAATGTTGTTGCCGCTTGATGAATTTGATGTCATATTGGGTATGGATTGGTTGACACTTCATGATGCTATAGTGAATTATAGATGGAAAGTTATTGAATTGAAATGCGAAAATGGTGAAATTCTTCAGGTTGAACCAGATGAGTCAAATGGGTCGCCAATTGTAATTTCCTCTATGTTAGCTCAAAAATGTATAAGAAAAGGGTATGAAGCCTATTTGGCATATATATTAAATACAAAGGAATCTGAATTGAAAATTGAATTAGTGACAGTTGTATGTAAGTACGCGGATGTATTTCCGAAGGAATTGCCAGGTTTGCCTCCAATTAGAGAAGTTGAATTTGGTATTGAACTAATGCCAAGGACAGCACCTATTTCTATTGCTCTGTATAGGATGGCCCCGACTGAGCTAAAAGAATTGAAGTTACAATTACAGGAGTTGGCTGACAAAGGTTTTGCGAGACCAAGCTTTTCACCGTGGGGTGCTTCCATATTATTCGTGAAAGAGAAGGATGGTTCCATGAGATTATACATTGACTACTGATAGCTTAATAAGGTGACAATTAAAAACCCCCTACCAAGGATTGATGACCTGTTCAATCAGTTGAAAGGAGCGACATGGTTCTCTAAGATTGATTTGAGGTCCGGTTACTACCAGTTACGAGTTAAAGAGTCTGATGTGCCTAAGACTGCTTTTAGAATGAGGTATGGCCACTACGAATTTTTTGTTACCCATTTGGGTTAACGAATACTCCTGCTATGTTTATGGATTTAATGAACTGAATATTTCGGCCATATTTGGACAAGTTTGTTGTGGTGTTCATTGATGATATTCTAATTTATTCTAGATATGAGATAGAGTATGTTGAACACTTAAGAACTATATTGCAGACTTTGAGAGACAAGAAGTTGTATGCCAAGTTCAGTAAAAGTGAGTTTTAGCTTCGAGAGGTCAGATTCTTAGGCCACATTGTTTCAGGTGATGGTATTCGAGTTAATCCTAGTAAGATTTCTGCTATCATTGAATGAAAGCCGCCAAGGAATGTAACTGAAGTTAGGAGCTTTTTGGGTCTGCCTAGTTACTACAGACAGTTTGTAAAGCGATTCTCTAGGATAGCTACTCCTATAGCGAGATTACTCCAAAATGATGTCAAGTTTGAGTGGTCAAAAAAAGTGTCAGCAAAGCTTTGAGAAATTAAAAATGTTATTGACCGAGGCAGCAGAGTTAGAATAGCCGGAATCAGAGAAAAAATTCGTAATTTACAGTGATGCATCTTTGAGTCGACTAGGTTGTGTGCTTATGTAGGAAGGCAAAGTAGTAGCTTATGCTTCTTGGCAATTGAAGGCTCATGAGAAAAACTATCTGACGTATGATCTAGAATTAGCCGCCATAGTATTTGCTTAAAAGATTTAGTGACATTTTGGGGAGAAATGTCATGTCTATACAGACCATAAAAGTCTTAAGTATCTGATGTCTCAAAAGGACTTAAATTTGAGGCAATGAAGATGGCTTGAATTGTTAAAAGACTATGAGCTTGTAATTGATTATCACCTTGGTAAAGCAAATGTGGTCGCCGATGCCCTGAGTAGGAAGTCTTTATTTGCTTTGAGATATGAACACACGACTGACCTTGTCCAATGATGGTGCAATTCTAGCAGAGTTGAGCGCTAAACTGACTTTTCTCCAACAATTTGTGATGCTTAGAAAGCTGATAAAGAATTACAAGCAAAGAGAGTTCTGCATGAGTCACAGTGAACCAGATTTTCAAAGAGACTCTGATGGTTGTTTGAGGTTCAGTGGTAGAATTTGTCTTCCAAAGAATACCATGTTTATTCGAAATATTTTGCATGAGGCTCATAACGGATGTATGTCCGTTCAACCGAGTAGCACAAAAATGTTCAACGACTTAAAGAAAATGTATTGGTGGAACGGTATGAAAAGAGATATATCTGAGTTTGTATCAAGGTGTATGATTTGTTAGCAAGTAAAAGCCGAACTCCAGGTACCTTCAGGTTTACTTTAGCCTATTTTGGTTACCGAATGGAAATGAGACTGAATTACTGTTGATTTTGTGACAGGTTTACCATTGATACCAAGAAAGAAAGATGTTGTTTGGGTTATAGTTGACAGGTTGACTAAATCGACTCATTTTATACCGGTACGCACTGATTATTCACTTGATAAGTTGGCAGAATTGTATGTTTCTAAAATTGTAAGATTCACGGAGTACCTTTGTCAATAATTTCTAATAGAGATATGAGGTTCACATCACAATTTTGGAAAAAATTGCAAAAGGTTTTGGGCACGAAACTGAACTTTAGTACCGCTTTTCACCCATAAATCGATGGGCAATCTGATAGGGTAATTTAGACACTTGAAGATATGCTCAGATGCTGTGTTCTTGAATTCCAAGATAGTTAGGAAAATTATCTACCCTTGGTCGAATTTGCCTACAACAATAGTTATTAGTCGAGCTTGAAAATGGCGCTTTACGAGGCATTGTATGGACGTAAATGTTGTACACCTTTATATTGGATTGAACTTAAGGAGAATAAGATTCATAGAGTTGATTTGGTTAAGGAAACCGAAGAAAAGTTGAAGGTAATTCATAATTGTCTGAATGCGGCATTGGATAGACAAAAATCGTATGTGGATTTGAAAAGAAAAAAAATTGAGTATCAAGTGGGTGATAAAGTATTCTTGAAAGTATCTCCCTAGAAAAAGGTTTTGATATTTAGTAGAAAAGGCAAGTTGAGTCCTTGTTTCATAGGACCTTACAAAATCACCGAAAGAGTAGGGCCTGTTGCTTATCGATTGCCTTTGCCATTAGAGTTAGAAAAGAGTCATAATGTGTTTCACGTATCTATGTTGTGTCATCATCGATCTGATCCTTCACATGTGATTGCATCGATAGAGGTTGAAATTCGATCGGATATGACTTAAGGTGAGGAATCGGTTAAGATTTTGGCTCGAGAAGTCAAACAATTGAGAAACGAAAGTATTGCTCTTGTGAAGGTTTAATGGCATAGAATGGATTTAAAGAAGCTACATGGGAGCCTGAGGAGGCTATGAAGAAACAATACCCAAACCTTTTTACTGGTAAGATTTTCGGGGACGAAAATCTCTAAAGGGGGGAGAGTTGTAACATCCTAAATTAGGGGCTAGTCGGAACAGTGGTTTCAAGACCACAAATCTGAGATAGAAATAATTATTTTATGATTATTATGATATCCATGATATGTATGCATGCTTGCGTGAAAATTTCATGAAGAAATTCTATGCATAAAATGTCCAATTGAACTTTAGGGACTAAATTGAATAAGAAGCAAAACTTGTGTTCTAGAAGCTTTTAGCATGAAATTGCTTTAGATTATAAATTAGAAGGTCCTAATTAGCAATTTGACCAATTTCTATAATTTTGGACAAAAATTGACATGCATAGGAAAATTTGAAAGAAAGGCCTTAAGGGCATTTTAGTCATTTGGTAACTAAAAGAATAAAAAGGGAAAATTCAAAGCAAAATTGGCTCTTCTTCTTCAGGTGGCTACCAAAAATTCTAAGCACTCCATAGCTAAGGTTTTTGACATTTTCAAGCTCAATAGTAAGTGTTCCCTAGTCCGTTTTTAATGTTCTTTACAATTTTGAAGTCCTCGTAGCTTGATTTACCTATTTCTACCCTTATTTTGAAGAAGGTTTTATGTTAAAAAATTTATCCATGTATGACATACATGTATTTTGATGTTTAATGGAGGAATATGAAAGTTTGGTGTAAGATAAACATCTTTCACAAAGTGATTTTTCATAAAAACAACTAAAAATGACTATTTTGTAAGCGGTGTAAAATAAGAGATAAAAATATGATTGTGATGAAAAATATGGGTTGTTATGAGTACAAGGAAAATTCGGCTAGACTTGGGTAACAAATAAAATACATGCATTTCGTTTTACGAGCCTAGGGACTAAAATATAGATAAGTGAAAAGTTAGGGGTAAAAAGGTAAATTTTACTAAAGTATGAATTATGGATTGATTTGAACAATGTGAATATTAAACAATTTAAATTTGGCATTATAGATCAAGAAAAAAGTGATTCGGGTCTTCACCGGGAAAAGAATAAAGTTTACGACGAATAGGCTCATTTCTCATCATTTTGTACCGAGGAAGTACATGTGTAAATAATGTGGTATTGCTGCATATTTCAAATGATTTGATATTATGTGATAAATAATTTATTTCTATTATGTATGTTATGCCTAATGGATGTTATGAAAATATAAATGATGTTATGTTTGTTATCCACGACATCACGAGCAAGTACGATAAGGATGTCATGTGCAAGTGAGGAAAATCCCATTTGAACCTTAGGAATAGTTTAGGATACAAGTGACATGTCACTAGGGACAATGTGATCCGAACTCATTGAGTATGGTCTTAGTTCGTAATATATGTGATTCATGTAATTTGGTTCCGGGTGCTGGTCTTGGGCGTCCCACCGGTGGCTAAGTAATCTTGAGTGTGTCGGATACCTGACAGCTTGTGTGAGCAGCCCGTGTAGTTACGCTCAGACCGACAGCTTGTGTGAGCAGGCCCGTGAGTAGCTCTATTACGAGCGTTACATGTTATGAGGTAGCTTTGGCTATGTATGTATATGTGACACTTATGTGCAAGTTTTCCACGTATCCAATATTATTCTGAGTGTTCAACGAGTAATAAAATGGATAATGTAGTAAAGGTCCCAAAAAGGGGCATGTTAAAGAAGGTATGATTATGAGTTATTCTACAAGATGGTACTGGTATGTACACTAAACTCATGAGTAATGCCTTGATATATGATGTTTCATGGTAAAGAGGTATATAGGTAATAAGTAAGGCAAAAGTTTCGAATGATTTGCAAACTTATGTTTAGGTTTATAATTATGTTTATTATGTTATTGTATGATATTTGTTTGCTTACATTGCATATTATTTGCATATGGACTTACTAAGCTCTAATGCTTACCCCCCTTTCCTTTTCATCCCATGTAGTCCTGCCAAGCTAGCTCGGGGATCGGAAGTTGTCAGAGTATTAGATCACACTATCAAAGGAACATTTAGGTATAGTGATTTTAATATTTTTTAGTATGGCATGTATAAGGGACTTTGTTATTTTGTGATATGTGTCATGCTATTTTGGCCAAATTGTTAAGGCCTATAATGTTGATGATTCATTTTGTAATAGCCATGAAATGTGGCTTATATTTGATTACTGGGTTGTAACATCTAATTGTTCATGCATACATGTGCTAATGCCTTGATGATGTGTTTTGTGATTGTTTGATGAATATATGATGAGATGTGAATTAAATGTTTGAAGATAAAGGATGACTTAATGACTTGAGATGATCATAGTAAAGAGTTTATAACTTGGAATTAAAATGACAAATCTTATTGGTGTGGAATACTTTTAAAAAGGTATGGCTAATTGAATATGAAATAAAATGATTCTAAGAGGACATGGTAGTGCCATGATATTGAATATTTGAGTGTTTAAATAGGTTATATTGCATGCTATGAAACATGTTTGAGTAAATGAGTGCTTGAGGGTAACAATTGGCTTGGTAGATAGCCTCTAAATTGTCCATACGGGTAGACACACGGGCATGTATTTAGGCTGTGTATCATAGGCATGTTGTCTGGCCGTGTGTCCCTTATACCTTATTTTTGCAAGTCAGTATGCCTAGTAGTAAACACACAGGCTAAGACACGGGCGTGTGTCTTGGCCGTGTGAAGGACACGGCCTACCCATATGGACGTGTACTCTGGCCGTGTGAAGTCTGCACCATTTTTATGAAAAATTCATTTATTTTTAATTCACCACACGGTCTGGACACACGGGCGTGTGATACAGCCGTGTGACCTTATTTTGGTGCTGACGTCATAATCAGAGAGTTACACGGCCTAAAGACACGAGCATGTCGAGAGCACACGGGCGTGTCTCTTGTCTCACATGGGCGTGTGGCTCTATATTAAAGAAAAATTTTCCAAAGTTTTCTAAAGTTTTCGGTTTGGTCTGGAACTAATCCCAATGCATGTTTTTGGAATTCATAGGTCCATAAAAGAGACAATGTACATGTTTGATTTATTTTAAATTGAATGAAATTTTATGGCTCGGTTTTGTATGAATATTTATGTTTAAGTCCGGTAACGCCTTGAACCCTATCCCGGCGTCGAATACAGGTAAAGGGTGTTACATGGGGCTTGGATGTCATTAGGCGGTCTTGCCAAAAGCTTCCAATGGGTATAGATTCATCTTTATGGTCATTGATTACTTCACAAAGTGGGTAGAGGCCACTTCTTACGCCAATGTCACGAAGTCGACAATCAGCAAATTCTTGAAGAAAGGGTTCATATGTCAGTCTGGAATGTCAGAAAAGATCATATCTAACAATGTACTGAACTTGAACAACAATACGATAGCGGAGGTCTGTAGTCAATTCAAGATCAAACACCACAACTCGTCACCATATCGCCCAAAAATAAATGGTGCGGTAGAGGCAGCCAATAAGAACATTAAGAAGATCGTGGGGAAAATGACTGAGACTTATAAAGATTAGCATGAGAAGTTACCATTTGCCTTCTATGCTTATCGAAAATCTTTCAGGACCTCCACTAGGGTAACACCTTTCTCATTGGTTAATGGAATGGAAGCGGTTTTGCCTATTGAAGTTGAGATTCCTTCTATCCAAGTTTTGTCAGCATTGAAGTTAGATGAAGCAGAATGGATCCAATCCCGATATGATCAGCTGAACTTGATTAAAGAGAAAAGGTTGAAAGTTATCCGTCATGGTCAGATGTATAAAAAAAAGAATGATGCGAGCTTATGACAAAAAGATTTGCCCTAGAGAATTCCATGAGGGGGACCTGGTATTAAAAAAGATCTTTCCCATACAAAAGGACTTTAAAGAAAAGTGGATGCCAAACTGGAAAAGACCTTATGTGGTAAAGAAGGCATTTTCTGGAGGAGCATTGATTTTGACCGAGATGGATAGTAAAAGCCTACCTAATCATGTGAATTCAGATTCAGTCAACAAATACTTCACCTAAAAAAAAGGGAAAGGCCAAGCGAAAACTCGCAAAGGGCACATTAAGACTAAAGGAGTTTTGAGTTGAAAACCCAGAAAAGGACAGCTCAAATTCGGATTGAAGATTGAACATGTGATGGTCGGGTCTTCTCAGAATTAAGAACTTTACATCTTGAGGCATCAACGAAGTACTCTAGATCTCATAAACACATATCAGGCTCAAAAGGGTCCTCGAGAAGTTAATGCGGAGAAACTCATGCTACGATATCTGGGGCACCTAGTTTCATCTTATTCATTTTGTATTTTAGCAACGTTTTCTATTTTGATTAATCTATTCATTTCGAACTTTGCTCCCAATAAATTTGAACCTTGTCCATTGTTACAATCTTTTTCATGCATTTTTCATTGAAATAACGATCAATGGACTAATAATATTCAAATAAAAGGATTTCTTGCATATTGTTCTAAAAGTTTTCTAAATAGTACAAGGACCTGAAACAGGACCACTAGTCAAAACTAACCAAATCTAAGAGTTGGAAAGGTTTGGGAATGAATAGTTTAAATTGTGATTATTTCATCGGGTTTTCTGTCAAAGATACCAACTGAATAAGAAGACAAGGTAATTCGTCAGTGATAGAACCTTGATGAGCAACGAGCAATGTCAACTTGAGCATTAAAAGCGGATCATTCTTAAAAAAATGACATTTTGCATTCATGTAAATATCATTCATACATATCTAGTTAGGAGTATTTGATTCGTTCTGATCATAACATCCTAATCGCTTGGAATAAATATAGGCCCAAATGGATTTTACAGGTCATGTTCCCTATAGAAAGGTGTAACAGATCAGTGAAATAACAAATCCTATACCCCTGAAGTTGTAATGGGACGAATTGAAGTCATCGTGGCGAGTCTTATCTCCCTAAAGTTGCAATGGAGTAGATTGAAGATAGCAAATTTTATCTCTCTGAAGTTGCAATAGAGCAAATTAAAGTTACAATTCTATCTCTCTGAAGTTGCAGTAGAGCAGATTGAAGATAGCAAATCTTATCTCTCTGAAGTTGTAGTAGAACAGATTGAAGTTACAAATCTTATCTCACTGAAGTTGTAGCGGAGCATATTGGAATTACAAATCTCATCTCCCTGAAGTTGCAGTGGAGCAGATTGAAGATAGCAAATCTTATTTCCCTGAAGTGTAGTGGAACAAATTAAAGCTACAAGTTACAAACCTTATCTCCCTGAAGTTGTAGTGGAGCAGAATAAAGCTAGCAAACCTTATTTCCCTGAAGTTGCAGTGGAACAGATTAAAACTACAAGTTACAAATCTTATCCCCCTAAAGTTGCAGCGGAGTAGATTAAAACTAAATCCTATACCTCTGAAGTTGCAATAGGTCAGACTAAATCTAGCGTGGCGAATTTTATCTCCCTGAAGTTGCAAATGAGCAGATTGAAGTTACAAATCTTACCTCCCTGAAGTTATAGTGGAGCAGATTGAAGTTACAAATCTTATCTCCCTAAAGTTGCAATGGAGCAGATTAAAATGAATATTATCTCCCTGAAGTTACAGTAGAACCGATTGAAGTTACTAATCTTATCTTTCAAAAGTTGTAGTGGAGTAGGTTGATGCAACAAATCCTATACCTCTGAAGTTGCGGTGAGTTAGAATGATGTTACTTGGAAAAGAGAAACACCAAATAAGTCGAGATTTGACAAGGCCAAGCAAAATTGACCCTTTTTAAGGTCTTAGCTCTATTCTCATTGCACGTCAACGAGAAAAGAGGGGCAGCTGTAATAAGCCAATTTAGCTTGGGCCAAATAATAAAAATAAACCAAACCAAAAAAACTAAAAATATAATAACAAAATCTACAATCCAAGTCTATTTACAATATGGCCCAATATGGCCTAAATGAAGAGACCTTAAAGCCCAACAACTTAAACCTCTTTTCAATAAAATAAAAAAACCCTAAAGTCCTTGCACTGTTGCCCTTATCCATGTCAGCACGCACGCCCCAAAGCCTGACACGCCTTGGCCGCCATTGCACCGAAATGGCAAGGGCCTGCTTCTCTCTTCGTCATTGACTCCACCACCCTTGCAAAAATAGAAAGAATGAAAAGATAAGAAACAAATGAACAGTAGTAGATGAACAGTAGATATAATAAAAAGAAAATATGTAAATTGGCTATAAAGGCCGAATTCAGGATGTAATTTTTTTTACACGGAAAAATACAAAAAAAACATCAAGTTTCAAAAGGTAGCATATTATTTTTTTTATTTCCGAAGCAAATAAAAAAATAATAAGTAAAAAAAAGGGTTACCTGACTTTTCGTCTTCGTGCCGCCTTCGGTGTCTCTTCCGATTTTAGAGGCCGTCAAATCCTTGGGGATTTGGC
Source organism: Gossypium hirsutum (assembly GCF_007990345.1). Classification (NCBI taxonomy): domain Eukaryota; kingdom Viridiplantae; phylum Streptophyta; class Magnoliopsida; order Malvales; family Malvaceae; genus Gossypium; species Gossypium hirsutum. The sequence continues at coordinate 74,027,590 of NC_053428.1, forward strand.
CGAGGCCGCAAGGAGGGCGTTGGGAGTCGAAGAGTTTCTTCTTTTTTTGGGCTTTGACTTTAGTTTTTGGTAGTTTTAACTCCAAATCAAAGTTCTACGCAAAGAAACAAGAAAAATGGAGGATTTTGTTTTTTTCGGGCCACCGACGGCCTTGTGGCCTGAAGGGGAGAAGGTTTTGAGAGAAAAAAATCAAAAGAAGAGTTTTTTTTATTAAAAAAAAAGGTTTAAAATGATTTTTTGGTCTGATTTTTTGCTTTTATATAGGGTCCTATATGACGTCGTTTTGGGCTTAATTTTCAGACACCAAAACGACATCGTTTTGGGCTTAATTTTCAGACACCAAAACGACGTCGTTTTGACACAATTCAAATATCTGACCCCACCTGATCCTAGGATCCGCGTGTTTTCGCGGTAATGGGATATTTTCACTCCTAGTCCTTCTACTTTTGGACCCTTTTTTTTAATTCAGTCCTAATTTCGCTTTTTTCCTTTTTTAGATTGTACCTTTTAATTTTAATTCATTTTTAATTTAGTCCTTATATCATTGACCCCTCGGGGAGTGACACGTGTAATGTTTTGGACTAATTGTCCTCGGGATCCTTGAGCTTTTGCTCCACATTTTCATTTAACCCCTTTTTATCAGATTTTTTAATTTAGACATTAGATTTTCTTGGACCTTTAATTTAGTCCTTTATTCCCTATTTCTTTAATTATGTTGCGATTTATGGCTTAATTTTAGTTCAAATTTCAATTTAATCTCTCACTTATATTAACACTTAGAATTTATGTCATTTACGTGTCTTTTATTTATACGTTTGATTCTTATTTTATCATTATTGTTCTTCTTCTTCTCATTATTGTTATTATTTATTGTATTTTGATTATTTATATTAGAATTAGAATAGTAATTATGGATTGATTGATTATTTTATTACTCATTTTCTTTTATTTGCACATTTTTGTTCCCTTGCTACTATTATTATTATTAGTAGTAGTATTGTCATTATTTATTTTTCTTTGATTATTTATATTAGTATTAGAGTAGTAAATATTACGTGATTATCGCCATTATGTTTATTACGAATTGGTTTTATTATTATATTTGTATTATTATCATTCACTAACACAACATTTTTTATTTTTCGTATATTTTTCATTCCATTTTAATATAATACCATTTCATTATAACCATGTTACAAACCGTGTTTAAATATATTTATTCATTGCTGTACTATACCCAAATAAGATAAATACGCATTGTTTTAATTTGTTATTACTCGAGAAAGGAAATTTTTAAAATTAAGGCAATGTTTCATATTTGGAGATTCAAGAAGTCGTGTCCTAACTTATGGGGTTTGACTTTCTCTTTAAATTTGGATAACTGAACATCCTTTTTAAAAGGAAAATACATGAGATTTAATTAATGATCAAATAATGAGCAAGCTAATTTTTGAGGATTCGAAACGTCTTGTCTAACTTATGGGACGTGACCAAAAATAAATTCCTATGACAAATATAATAAGCGAATAGGGTCGAATCCATAGAGACTGATTATCTAATTTTTGCCTTTTTTGTGACCAGATTTGTTATCGTAGTCACGGTTAGTAGTGCTAAAAAAAAGAGAAATAAAAATAGGGGTTTAAATTGATTAAGATAATAAGGGAATAAAAAGTGTAATAAAATAAAATAAAAATAGATTCAAAATAGCAAAAAAATAAATTTAAGCAAATAAAGTAAATTTGTAAATAAAATATTTTAAGCTTAGCCTTAGCCTCAGTGTACTTCAATCTTAAATCGATTATTGAAATAGATTTTCTCTTGAAATCGTGGAAAGTGGGAAGGAACAAGACCTTGGAAGAAATTAAACCAAAAAGTTGACATAAAAACAGAAAAAATAATGAAACAGCAATCGCAAACACGCAGGAGGGAAAAAAGGAGAGAATTTATTAAATGAGAAAGTTAAAGTCTGTTTTTGGTTGTAGTATTTGGTTGTAGTGACTAATTATTTATATATACTTTTAGTATTAAAATTTAACTAGATTTTTCTTAAATATTATGAATAAATAATTTTAAATATTATTAATAAATAATTTTAAATATTATCATTAAATAATTTAAAATTTAAATCAAATTTAAATTAAAAATTAAATTTAAACTAATTACAGAGTTATAACAATATAAAAAATTCTTCAATATTTATCCAGCTACTTTTTAAATTTTTAATCCTTCAATCAAGCGCTCTTCTTTGTTTTTTGTTCCAGTGTAACCCATTTTTATAAGAGTTTAAATTCAGCACACTAACTTCATCCTTAAGAAAAATTCAAATTTAATAATATTTTATTCGATAATTAGTCAAAAATAAATATATTAAAAATACGAATTATCTTACAATCAATTATATTTTAATAATAATATCTAATTAAATTAACCTAAGTTAACTCATTAATGCAATTAAGGACTTATAAATATAAATAATTGAAATTTAGTAAAAATCAATTAACATTGTTATTAATGTTGAGAAAGAAAAAACCGAAATCAAATTGTTTCTATAGTTATCTGATATCAATTCAAATTCAACCAAATCAACTTTCATTTTTTATTTAATATATAATTAATTTTTAGTTTTTATGATATAAAAAATATTTTATATTTAAAATAATAAAAATAATTTAAAAGTTTTTGAAAAAGTATTATTTTTTAAAAATATTTATGAAAAAGAGTCTGAAATTTTATCAAATAATATTAAAAAATTATAAAACAAAACATATTTTATTAAAATCAATCTGAAAATTCAAAATAAAAAATTAATAAAAAATCGACAACTGAATACAGTCGAACCGGATTATGATGAATAGTTTAGAAATTAAAAAACCGACAGAATTGAACCATATTATCCTAGGTAAGAAGACTAAATTTTAAATATGCAAAGAGTAGAAGGACTGATAGAAGAATAAGACTATAATAGTTACATAAGTATAATTGAAAGAACAATTTTCTTCCTTTATTTTATAGCCTTCATCTTCTTTGCTCTCTCTGTATTCCTTAAATACCACTCGCATCCTTAGTTTGGACCAACCTACGTCTCCTAATCCGACGGTCGAGATGGCTCTATCACACCTCGCCGCTTCTGCTTCTCGCTCATCCAGTCTTCTTAAACCCCTCTCGTCGGCTCTTTCCCTCCGACGCTCGATCTCCGGCGATAACTCTCCCTTGACCGTCGAGACCTCCGTTCCTTTCACCTCTCACCAGTGCGAAGCTCCCTCACGTTCCGTCGAGACCAATCCGAAGGAGCTCCTTACCTTTTTCCGAGACATGGCGCTGATGCGTCGGATGGAGATCGCTGCCGATTCACTCTACAAGGCTAAGCTTATCCGTGGTTTCTGTCATCTATACGACGGGCAAGAAGCCGTCGCCGTTGGCATGGAAGCCGCCATTACCAAAAAGGACTGCATCATAACTGCCTACCGCGACCACTGCACGTTCGTCAGTCGCGGTGGAACCCTGCTGGAAGTTTTTGCTGAGCTGATGGGACGCCAGGCTGGTTGCTCTAAAGGCAAAGGAGGTTCGATGCATTTTTACAAGAAGGATTCGAATTTTTATGGCGGTCACGGGATTGTTGGAGCTCAGGTTCCGTTAGGATGTGGCTTGGCGTTTGCGCAAAAGTATTCTAAAGACGAAACCGTGACTTTTGCTTTGTACGGTGATGGGGCCGCTAATCAAGGGCAGTTGTTTGAGGCATTGAATATCTCTGCGCTTTGGGATCTGCCTGCAATTCTAGTCTGCGAGAACAATCATTGTGAGCAATTGGAATGCAATATTTTTGGTTTATGATATTCAGTTTTTTGGTAGATTTTCTTATTTAATTGTAATGTACAGATGGTATGGGGACAGCAGAGTGGAGAGCCGCGAAGAGTCCAGCGTACTACAAACGTGGGGATTATGTTCCTGGTTTGAAGGTGAGAATTAGTTGGTTTGTTGAGACAATGGTTTTGTTAAGTTGCAATTTATTGGTTCTTGAACTATGTGACTGTAGATGTCATAGTACTGTATGCGGAAAAACTGTGATAGTTGTGATTTTGCGCTACGTGAAAGTACTTATGCTGATTTAAAACGGAGGTGTATGGCTTTGTTCTGATAATCCTTTTAGATTAGAACTTAAATGGGATCTCAAGGGCTTTTTACTGCTTAGACAGTTATTCTATTTGGTTCTTAATATAAAAGTTTGTTTTCTTCTAAAGTTCAGGGTTTGATGCAAGCAGAGAGTTTTCTAGTAGACCTACTGAGAGAAAACCTTTTTCAGCTATAATGATGTAATTTTTTATTTTTTATTTTATTTGTAGATTTGAGGTAATATATGTTTGAAGTTCCTTTCCTGGATGATAGACAATAAATGTATTTTGTAATATTGCACTTTAGTTCTAGTTGTCATAAGCTTCTTGTCCTATAGGTGGATGGCATGGATGCCCTTGCTGTGAAGCAAGCTTGCAAGTTTGCCAAAGAGCATGCCTTGAAGAATGGACCAATTGTAAGTTTATTCATCCAGCTCCTGACTTTGAATTTCTTTTTTACTCTTTACCCTTTGTAAGATCTTAATATTTGTTTAATTTGTATTATCTTGTTTACACTTACTGCTATTAAACAATCAAATTTCTCTGCTATGTAGCAAGCAAGTTCTATTACTCCTACATGATTTACATTATAATAGAAGTCTTAGTTCCTCTATGGTTAATATGCTTACTTTGACTGAGAAGTCACATGTTTCATTTAGAAACCCTTTTCCTATCAATCAATCTTTTAGTTTATTACCTACGAAGAGCAAGCTGGGAGTAAAACTCTTCCTTGGAAAATTTTGCTTACTTCAAACTATTTTCTTCTTGCAACAGTCCTACATAACGTCTCTAAGATTCAGAGTGCTAATAAATTTCATCTTTACGTAATGCAACATGAATGCTTGTATCACATCCCAAGCCTTAAGATGGGAAATGGGGCACTCATTGAGACTTGATTGGAAGAGTGCTAAAATACAAGATATCAGCATTCTAATAGTTTAGTCCTGACAGATAGTGCAACATGAATGCTTGTATCATGTACCAAGCCTTAAGATGGGAAGGTCACTCCTTGATATTGAATTTCAAGAGGGCTAAAATACAAGATATCAGCACATAACAGAATAGACCTATGCAAAGCACTTGTTAACCTGGGGTGGGTATGAGTGCCTATCTAATGGTTCTGTCCTGTTTTAATAATAACATGTTTGGTTTCTCAAGGGAGGAATAGGTAAGGGAAATGAAGCAGAAGTTTGGTTTTAAGTTATTTGGAGAGCCTAAGAGAGAAAATGGAAACTGAAACAAGCAAATTCCTTCAGTTATTTACATATTGAGAGAAGTGAGAGAAAAATGAGATGAAATTACAATTAAAGAAATATGACCACTTTTTGGCTATGGATTGGGCATATACTTGGAGAGATTTTAAAAGTGGATCAAGTTGATAGTTAGCTTATCTTCTCCTTTTAGGATTATCTATAAGGATGGACTTAATAACCTTCTCTTATTTGCTTTCCATTTCTCTTACTGGTCTTATTAATGATGTGCTTTATCCGAAGCCTTTCAGATAAGTAGTATTAAGGAGGAAAAATCTTTGTTTTGTAGCTATTGGAGCTTTGTAGATGTACATGCTGTCAGAGTTGTAACCTGTAAGGTTAAACTAATCTACTTAAATTAGGAAGTTTATCTCTACAAAAGAGTAAGCCAAAACTTATCTATTTTGGCTAGTATGTGCAAATCCCACCCATTTATAGGCTTAGAGGAATTTTCTGAAGCCTGGTTAACTTATGGATCTCGATTGTGGCACTGAATTGCCAGAAGTCATCTTTTTGCCTGCATGTTGATTATATTTAACCTGGCTCTAGATGAATAGCATTTTAGGTGAGCTGAAACTCTGCAGTGCTTATCCAGAACAAACATCAGAGATTTTCTGGAGAAGTTTTCCTGGCTGTAAAGTTGCTTGAGAAATCTTCATGACACCTAAAAAATAGGTCTAAATTTGCGGTCAATGGCAAGCTTAACTTGGAAACTTTTATAGAAAGGATAAGTAGCAATGTCATGTTACACGAGTTTTATGGGAATCATGCATTCCAATGTCAGATGCTTACTGTCAACAGCTTCTTTATTATGCCACAAGGAGATTATGGTACGGCAGTCACTGATTGGATGATAAGACGCCTTTGGTGCTTATATCTGATGAAAAGTTGGTTGCAGGGACAACCTGTTTGTCTAAGAAAAAAGAATATTTTGAGGCACAACTGTTATGGAATTTTTTTTTTCATTCCCACATATAAAAGCTAAAAGTAGCAGTACCCTAAAAATAATTGATGCTTATAGGATAACTCAGTAACTTCAAATATGCTTGCTAGACAGAAAAGTACATTAGGTGCTTGCCATGGAAAATTATTCTGTGTCTCTCTATTCTAAATTAATGGGGCATCTGTACCTGGTTTTTGGCTGGGTATTAATTAGTCATTGTTTCAGTTCTTTCCCCCTTCTCTTTTTCAGAAAAATAAATGCTAGTGACTTGTAATTTTAAAGCAAGAAGATTCTGTAAATTATCATCAACTGGAATTTTAGGTCCTTACTTCTGTAACTCACAAATGTGTTTAAAGCTATATTGCTTAAACTCTTCATTTTTCTTGAAGTACTTATTGGGATGCCCATTTTCAATGCTTATTTGTGAATAGATATGACTTATGACGATATGACCCTCCAAGGGGCCTGCAAAATATATAGAAAAACTTCAAAATTCAACATAACCATATCAGACACATACCCGAGTCTGAATGACATAGGTTTAAAGTTGTGAAAATTTTACTTTATACCGAAGATATATGATTCTGAAGTTCATGGATGTTTTTAGTAATGATGAGGCATGTTTATTTGCTTCTACTTCCTGTCGGAAATTTCATGCTACTTTCAATATTTCATTGCATAATTGACATATTTTTGATTCCTGTTGCTTGTGAGCAGATTCTTGAAATGGACACATACAGGTATCACGGCCACTCCATGTCTGATCCTGGAAGCTCCTATCGAACACGTGATGAGATTAGTGGTGTTAGACAGGTTGATACACAATTCATGTTACTTTCTCGAGGACTTATTTGTTAAATATTAAATATTTATTCTTGTAATTTAATCAATTTATTCTTGTAATTTAATCAAGTAATACAAAACTGACATTCTAGATGTATGTTTCTAGGAGCGTGATCCAATTGAAAGAATCAGGAAGCTGATATTGTCTCATGATCTAGCTACTGAAAAAGAGTTGAAGGTATTTGAGTCACTTTTGGAACTATCAGCATTCAAATGTTGTTATGTATTGTTTTGGGTAGTGAAAATATCAAAATATGGAAAATATTTCAGGATGTTGAAAAGGAAGTGAGAAAAGAGGTAGATGATGCAATTGCTCAAGCTAAGGTTAGAAATTTTTTGCTGCTTTCATTCTGAGTTTTTTTTTTTTTTTAATGAGTTTATTTGTATTTTATGTTTACTGAAGTTTTGTTTAGTTATTTGTGGATACTAAAATTCTTCTTTTTTCCTTTTTAGGAAAGTCCAATGCCTGAACCTTCTGAACTCTTCACAAATGTGTATGCGAAAGGTTTGGGTGTTGAGGTCAGAATCATTTGCTTAAGATATAAATACATTTACAGTATTTGCCTATCATTATCTTCGCTAAGGTTTCTTAATTCGTCAGTAAATTTTGAATTTTTGCTTACATGATTGCTTACCGTGAGATAAGAACCTTATCCTTCTAGCAAGTCCATTCAACTGATAATAATTTGAAAAAGAATGATAAAAAAATTGATTTTTAATTAAAACTATTTTTGTAAGTTATTAAATTTGAACTTTTAACTTCTTAGTACCCATATTTATTAAATTAAATACATATTTAGAAATAAAGCAACATTTAGTCTCTTAACTTGTAATTTTTCACAATTTGATCCTTGAATCATTAGTCCTGGAACTTGATAACTATTCCCAATTTGGTCCCCGAACTTAGATTCCATTAAAGTGATGACATGGTACTCAGAGATCATTACTTGAAAATTTTTTAAAATATATATAAAATCTTGAAAAAGCACAAAGATAATTATTAGAAAAATATAAAATGTTTTAAAAGTTTTTAAAAAAAGTTTAGGCAATGATGTGACATGATTTCAAATCCAAGTTCAGGGACAAATTGGGAAAAACTTTTAAGTTTCAAGACTAATATGGACCAAGAAAAAGTTCAGCGACTAAATGTTCAATAAATAGGTTGCATTTGTGAGAGAAGTAATGCATGAATATTCATATTTAATATTATTTTGTAACTGAATAATCTGATTCAACCTGTTCAATAAATGAATGAATGATCCAAAGGTCACTGGAATGGTCTCTGTCTGATTTAATATTATTGTTATCATTTTGTTTCATCCGCAGTCATTTGGAGCAGATAGGAAAGAAGTAAGAGCTACACTTCCATAGTTTGAGGCTTCTCTGGAGTGAGTTCACTAATTTTTAATTCGTTGCCCACCAATCAATCTTGCAAGACTGAAAAGAAATAAAGCAGCTAGGGAAGGTGATCTGATTTCCCGGCTATCAATTTGATTTTGCACTTCTATTTGTATTTGTATAGAATACTTTATTTGGTTCCCCTCTATAGATTATGGACGGAGTTGTTATGTGTAATGTTGTGGTTTATCCCACGGTTTTACATTACCTATGATTTGATTAAATAGGTTGCATTTCTGAGAGAAGCAATGCATGAATATTCTTTTCTTCAAATGGAGAAGAGCTTTTATGCTCTCATTTATAGCTCAAAGGTAAGTTTCGTCAGATTCATTCTTTATTAGCTTTACCTGAAATTAATGATCCATGTCGCTACATGAAAATTGAATCAACGAGGAATCTTTTAATATAATGTTTCCCGAATTTACAAGTCTTAACAGTCAGCAAAGATACGAACATTCACTACTATAAGCAGAGGCAGTCCCCGGTTGGCTTGAGTTGCCATATACCTCCGTAGCTTCGTATGTTCCTGTAAGGTGAGTATCAAACCGGTCGTGCTGTTAATCTCATGATTGATAGAGATCTCCAGGGGGTTATTGCTGAAGAAGTCTTTCTCACAAGTGGTCACTAACTCCTCGACTGATTTGAATACAAGCCAGTAGCTAGTAGGAAAATCGTTCTCATGGGATCCAATTTTGGAATATGGAGAAACCATCAATACCAAGTCCTAATTTAGTAGCGAACCAAACAAGCTGGGCAAAGATGCGGTCCGTGAACATGTGAATGCGATCATAGGTCTCACAGCCACGGCACATCCAGTATTAATATATCCTGGTCTTTACTGGGAAGATAGTTTTTCCACAAAGAAAGAGGAAGCTTGCGCGTAGGTGTGTGAGAAATGATTAGTGTGTACTTTGCCTTAACCCCATTCAATAGCTGCCTGCCACTCTAGACCTCTTTATGCAAAGATCGAACGGCTCAGTTTGGGTTTTACTGACAGGGAGTCCTGTTGGCCCCAAGTATCCTTTTTGAACTAAAACGGCTTTAACCCCTACCTCCTTGCTTTTCGGTTGACAGGGGAGGAGGTCCCATTTAGCAAAATGCAGATATATGAACACTTGAAGGATAACAGAATGGAAGAGGGAAAAAAAAGTTTGTTAAAAAATTATCTCATTTTAAAAGGCCATCAACGTCCCAACCAACAGAATCTTGATTAAAAAAAAGAAAGAAAAATATTTGCCCAAATCTACATATTCCGAAACAAAGCATAAAAAAGGATATTTGAAGAAATCTCCGATGGTGCAACATCCCATTCTTTGCTTCCATCACCAGTTTCCTCATTTGTCATTTAAAACACAAAAGACCCAACCCTTATGCAGGAAAAAAATCCAAACACTCCTATTGGGTAATAACAATGATCCTTCAATAAGCTGCGTTTTCGCTTACAATGAAGCCGAAGACCATAATCTTCTTATTTTTCGACTGAAAGTTGAAAAGAAACGGTCTCTCTTTTTCTTGGTTTTTTTCTTTTTTGAAGAATAATGCGTTTTATTTTATATGCGGCCGCCCTTTTACTTCTTCATGTCTTTCTCACGGTATCGTTTTGTCTTGCTATTCGGACCACAGTCGGAGGAGATGGGTTGGGGTTCCGGTTTCCGGAGGCACCGTATTACCGTAACGGAGTGGAGTGTCCGGTTTCCTCCGGCGACCGCAATTTAGTCCAAGTGGCAATGACTTTAGACTTTGAATACTTGCGGGGGTCGATCGCCGCCATCCACTCCGTCGTCCGCCACGCTTCGTGTCCTGAAAACATCTTCTTTCACTTCATTGCCGCCGAGTTCGACCCCGCGAGTCCAAGAGTCTTGAGCAAACTCGTTCGCTCCACATTCCCTTCACTCAACTTCAGAATCTACATCTTCCGCGAAGACACAGTGATCAACTTGATCTCTTCTTCAATCCGGCAAGCCCTCGAGAACCCACTGAACTACGCTCGGAACTACCTCGGGGACATGTTGGATCTCCAAGTAGACCGAGTCATTTATCTCGACTCAGACCTGGTCCTCGTCGATGACATCCTCAAACTCTGGAACACAACGTTGACCAACTCTCGAGTCATCGGCGCACCCGAATACTGCCATGCAAACTTCACCAAGTATTTCACGGCCGGGTTTTGGTCGGACCCGGTAATATCCCGGGTTTTCCGGTCCAGAAAGCCGTGTTATTTCAACACGGGAGTAATGGTAATGGATTTAGTGCGTTGGAGAGAAGGGAATTACAGGAAAAGAATAGAGAATTGGATGGAAATACAAAGGAAAAAAAAGATATACGAGTTGGGCTCATTGCCACCCTATTTGCTGGTATTTGCTGGGAATGTAGAAGGCATTGATCATAGATGGAACCAACATGGGCTTGGAGGGGACAATATACGAGGTTCATGTCGGTCGTTGCATCCGGGTCCGGTCAGCTTGTTGCATTGGAGTGGGAAAGGGAAGCCATGGGTTCGACTGGATGGTGGAAACCCGTGCCCTCTTGATCATATTTGGGAATCCTATGATCTTTACAAAGGGAATTTAATCAAACACCAATCTTTTCCTTCTGCTTTTGCCAATTTCTTTGAATACCCCAGCTATTTGTTTTGATCTCTCTTTTTTTCACTTCTAGAAACAATGGTGATTTTCGTGATTTATATTTGTTTGTTGTACATAATCGAACTGAGTGAGAGATGAATAACCCTACCTCCTTAGTTTCCCTTTGAATTTTTCTCGGATTTCTGAATTTCAATTTCCTGCAGCTTTTCTTGGGTGAAAAGGAAAATTGAAGAAAATCAGAGCTTTTCTAATTCAAAGCATTTCCTTTCTTGGATTTAATCGAATGAATGGTTTCTTGGAAAATAAGGTAGAGTAAAAATGGGAGATAAGCTTGACCTTAACCTTTGTGCAAGAATCTTTGTAGAGGCTAATAGGTTTGCATGGACCCTAATGCGCTGGGGAAGATGAAATAGTCATATGGATTTCAGTTTGGTTATTTCAAGAAACGAGTCAATGTGATTGAACCCGTATTCATCTGCTAGTCTGGCCTCCTCAATCTCAATAGATCTTTTTTTTTTTTCAGGCAAGAAGATATTGACACAATCAATACAAATTACCAAACAATATTTGCAAAGTTAATTGGGATATCCGAAGAAATTGAAGGGAATGAAAGCCAAACATATTGACTCTAGTAAAACCAAGTACTTAGGAACGGTGGTAGTACTAGTTTTTGGTTTAATAATTATGAGTGGGATTGGTTGATGCAAAATTTTAGGCCTGTTTGGTTTGATCGATTCGGTTTATATAATGAGCTTAAAATTTTATTTAAATTTAGTTTATATTAAAATATTAAACCTAAACTTGACTCGACCGTAATAATTTTTTTATATAAAAATAAAATTAAAAAATATAAAACTATAAAAACACTAAAAATATAAAAATAAATATTTCCTAACAAATTAAAAATATAAAAAAATATAACCATATGATTCAAGTGGGGTTAGGCTCAAGCCAAAAAATTCTGCCTGAGACCTGTCCCCTTTTAAAAATGAGCTTTATTTTTTTGTCAAACTTATTTTTCAAACCTACCTCCAACTTTTCAAAAAAGCCTCCACACCTGTATGAATTACTCGACCCATCTTAACATTCACTAGTTACACCTTATCGTTTAAGACTTCTTATGTAAACATGGGTTTTTGATAATGATATTCATAAATAAAAAATTATCCTAATTTATTTTTTATTAATAAATAAAATCAATCTAATAGCAATTGATTATAAAAAGGGTAAATTTAACCAACAATCACTCAACTTTGGGATAGTTGACAAAATAGTCACATTGGTTTCATTTCAGTCACTCAACTTTGAAAAAGTGACAAAAAAAGTCATTTTTTCCATTTTCTGTCACATGTCACAGCAAAGTGACATGGCAGATAACGACGTGCTTGGTATCAAAAAACCCTCTAGCTGGTCGGTTACTACCAATTTAACAGCCCTATCAACACCAATTTAGGGTTTAAAAAGAGAAAAAGAAGAAGTAGAAGAAGAGGAGAAGAAGAAGAAGAGGAAGAAGAGAAAAAATAGAGATGCCTCCAGTTTTCAAATCAATCCTGTACTGCATCTCTGCAAGTGATTCCTCCAAACCCCAAAGGTAACGATCTAAGGCCAAAGCTTTAACCCAATTGCTTTATATTCTTCTGCAGTTACTCAAGCATGGCTGTTGTAGCTTCAAACCAGGAAGCTGTTGCTTTGGGGGTCATAGTAACACAAGGGGAAGGCAATTTACCCAAGCTTCTTCTCACTTCTGGCCATGGTAGGTAATGTTTAAATCTTCAAGTTTTGAAGAAATGACGCACTTTTTGCAAGATTTTCTTTTCTGGGTCTTTTCCAAATTTATTCAACTCCCTTACTCGTTCAATTTATGGGTCAATTCTTTTTTTTCTTTTTCATTGATTCGGGTCTAAAAAAAATTTAATTTGTTTTTATTTTTGGGTGTTTTAGTGAAGTTGAGATTTACCTATTTGGTGGTTGCATTACATCTTGGAAAGTTCCAAGTGGGAGAGGCCTTCCATTTGTACAGCTTGATGTTGTATTTGACAAGAAAAAGCCAATCAAGTTGATTCTCCATCCCTCACTCTACTTATACATGGCTGTCCATGTAAGTTTTGAGGGCTTTAGACGGTTGTGGAAGTACCTCTTGCATTTCGAATTAGAAAAGAGGAAGACCTGTGAACCTCTACGAACAAATCTGATACCTTTCGCAGGGTATATTTTGGCACCACTAAATCGACAAAGCTCCGTCTTGAGAACCATGACTGCTGTTGCTCTGCTTCTTTGGTATGGAAACCCTTCTTCTCCATTTCTCTTATTCTTCTTTTTACCCTTAACCAATCACCTTCTCTTTTCTCTTTGTCCATTTGACTACTTGTTCAACGTGATAAGTTAACTGGTCACCTTAGTTAATTAACTTGCCACATTAGCGGTCCTGTTAAGACACTAATAGAAAATATTAATCGGTGACTGTTTTGTCACTTTTTGATAACCTTAGTGACTGCTATGTCACTTTTTCAAAATTAAGTGACTGTTTTGTCACTTTTTGATAACCTTAGTGACTGCTATGTCACTTTTTCAAAATTAAGTGACTGTTTTGTCAGCTACCTTAAAATTGAGTGACTTTTGATGTAATTTATCCTTATAAAAATTAGTAGAAACAAAAGTTAGCATAATGCTCAAAATTCGTATTTTCAGGCTGGAAATTGAAAACGGCAAAAAGAAGAAGAAAACAAAATAATGAAAATTCCGTTTGGAAATCGATTTAGGATATTTTGTTATTGTTTGTAAAGGCTCTTATATCCTTTCGCCACGTTAGCGTAACCCGTGGGTAAAAACGAAACGGATTCCGTTTCTCCTCATTCCTCATCGTCGTCAACCAAAACAAAAGTCAAAGTTAAAATGCTGCCTCAATAATTCCCCCAACCACCAAAACGGACCTTTCTCCCTCAATATCCAACTCTAATGGCTCTCAAATTTTAGGGCAAATTTCATCTCTCTATCTCTCAGCCATCCTCCATCCCAATCCCAACCCCATCATCTCTTCTTTCTTTCCCATGCCTCGATTCTTCAATCCTTTCCTCTTATCCTTATTTTTCTGTGTTTTAGGGTTAGGGTTTGGCGTTGATTTCGGTCAAGCTTTCAAAGTCCCCTTTAGGGTCAATGATGTTCTCCCGGTGCTTCCGCGCCAGGTATCTTGGCCGGTCTTGAACACTCTTCATTCCGCCGTTGACTTGTTGCCGGCTTTTGTCGGATCCGTGACCCCGAACAATGGCTCAATTGATTGGAAAGGAGCTTGCTTTCATGGAAACGAGGCTCGTCTCGAGTTCACCAGTAGCGATCGCGACGATTCGGGATTGGGCGGTGGTGTGCTTCACCTCACGGTTCGTATTTTTGACCTGTTGATCATTATGACCTTGGTTGTAATTGAAGCCTCTTTATTGACAAGTTAGTTACTTATTTTCGTGTCATTAATCCTCAGTTTATTGTTGTTGTTTGAGTTTAATTACATTTAGTTTAGTTGCTTTAGAGTGTTCACTTGAATCACTTTCCTTTGTGTTTCTTCCTAGTTATGAGTTATGGAGTTTATTTAGGGCTACTTGTTTATGTTTAGTAGACTATAGGTGCTGGTGTTTTAATAAGTTTTGGCAACTTTAAGTTGTTTATTTAAACTTGAAATCCTTTAATTTTCCTTGGTAGACTAAAAATCCCAAATCGAAAATCTGGCTGGTATCTTTTCTCTTTAGTCTTGGTTCAGAGATGAGGGTGATTATTTTACATACTATGGTTAATTTTGGCGTTCTGATTTTCGCTTGAACTGTAAAAATTTTCTTTTACAGACATCTGAAGCGCACAGCTGGACTTGTATGGATCTTTATGTCTTTGCAACACCTTATAGGATTACTTGGGATTACTACTTTTCTGCTCGAGAGCACACATTGAAATTTGATTCTTGGGAAGAAGCTGCTGAATTGGAATATGTATGTTTCGATTAAGTTGGTCTTTGAATATCACTGAACTTGTTTAATGCATGGAAATGACAGTCTTTTTTTTTCTTTTCTTTTTTTTTGTGCAGGTAAGGCAGCATGGACTCTCAGTATTTCTAATGCCATCTGGAATGCTTGGCACATTGCTTTCTTTAGTTGATGTATTGCCTCTGTTTTCAAATACTGTCTGGGGTCAGAATGCCAATCTTGCTTTTTTGAAAACACACATGGGTGCTTCATTTGAAAAGCGTCCTAAGCCATGGCGCACAGTGGTAAATCCAGAAGATGTGCATTCTGGTGACTTTTTGGCTGTGTCAAAGATCCGTGGTAGGTGGGGAGGATTTGAGACATTAGAAAATGGGTGACTGGAGCATTTGCTGGTCATACTGCGGTTTGCTTGAAGGATGACATGGGTAATCTATGGGTTGCTGAATCAGGGCATGAAAATGAAAAGGTATGCTATAAATAACACATTGATTGCCGATTGTTAATAACTTATATTTATTTGTTGTGCTTTGCTTCCTTTTCTCTTTATTAGTCTTACGATGTCTAGTCAGAAAAAAATTATGCATATACTGCTCAACCAAAGAAAGTTTTTGGATTTAAAAGTATTTAAATGTTGTCCTGGGTTCAATAACTTTTGGTTTTAACTCCTTGTTGTTTAATGATGTATCATCACCTTTTAACTATTGTCAGGTTTTGATCACACTGTTCAAGTTAACATTTTGCTGTGATCAATCCCCTTCTTCCTTTGGTTGGGTTAAGGGTATGTTGGAAGGGACTGTTTTCGATTAGAATGGTGGGAGGTCCTGAAATTTTAGTATGATTTTGTAGGGTATTTATTGCCCAGGAAGGAAGATTTATGAAGATACCAGAATTAAAAATACAAAGTTGGGATTTCTTATGCCATTAGCTTGCATGAATTTTGCAGGGCGAAGAAATTATAGTGGTTATTCCATGGGATGAATGGTGGGAGCTGTCACTGAAGGACAATTCTAATCCACAGATAGCCTTGCTTCCTTTACATCCAGATATACGTGCAAAGTTCAACTCCACCGCAGCATGGGAGTATGCTCGGAGCATGTCAGGCAAGCCATATGGTTATCACAACATGATATTTAGTTGGATAGACACTGTAGCTGACAACTATCCACCCCCTCTTGATGCTCACTTGGTAGGCATCTTCTCTGATCATTCTGCACATCCTGAGGATGCTCTTCTATAGTCGTATTCAGGATGAGCTGCAGATGGTTCTACTGGCAAAAAACATTGAGATACTGAGCTTGCTAAATGACTTGTTTCGCAAGTGCTAACAAGATTTTTTATTGCAGGTCATTTCTGTCATGTCTATGTGGACTAGAGTGCAGCCAGCATATGCTGCAAATATGTGGAATGAAGCGTTGAATAAGCGGTTAGGGACTGAGGTATTGTGCATAATTGTCCTTCCTTCTATAAATTTATAACTAAACTTTATGAGAAATAGTGATTCCTCTTTTCCTGCTTTCTTTCTTAGTCTCTAATAAATAATTTTGGACTTCTAGTGAAGTATGACATGGGAAGATGTAAGTAAATTAGATATATAATCTGTTATGGTGAAATTGTAGGATTTGGATCTGTATGGAATATTAGAGGAGACTGAAAGGCGCAGGATAACCTTTGATCAATTACTCACTATCCCGGAACAAGATGAATGGGTCTACAGTGATGGGAAATCAACAACATGTGTTGCCTTTATCCTTGAGATGTATAAAGAGGCTGGGGTCTTTGGTCCCCTTTCAAACTCAATTCAAGTAACTGAATTCACTGTAAGTATCAGCAGTTTGGTCATCTTTCCATGTCGATATTCTTTTGACTTGAACTGAACTGATAAGGTTTGACAAGAGTTATTATTTACAGATCCGTGATGCATACATGCTTAAGATATTTGAGAACAACCAAACGAACCTGCCTAGTTGGTGTAACAATGGGGATGGCCGGCTTCCGTTCTGTCAGATTCTGGGTGAGTATTGGATGGAATTGCCATTTTATAACAGCTTAGAACCATATGCCAATATGAATGAAAATTGCCCATCCTTACCTCCCATTTATGATAGGCCTACGAGATGTTAAAAGCTGATAGCAATCTATTTGTCGTTTATCGCTATCCCACTCATGCTTGTATTAAATGCAAAGACGCCTTTCTGGAAAAATCCTCACTGTACCTGCACTATATATATATGCGGCCACTCAATTTCTGTAAATAGTACTTTCAGTGTTAGTAAACATAATTTGTGTGATAGAGGTAGTCGCAATTTGGCCCCTAAAATCTTTGAAGCCCAGGCCCATATTGTGTTCTGCCCAATATTTGGAGTTACCACAAGTGAGCTTGAAGTCATAACACGAGCGAACTCTTGAAATTGAGTTGCTCATTTCTCGTGCCAGTCGTTAAATAAAGAATTTAAAGAATATCAGAGGTATTTATGGTTGGAATAAGTTACTCGTGTCAAATTTTCCAAGTTAGGCTCAGTTAAAAAATATGTCCAATTTTGTTCTTCAGTTTTAGATCTGTTAATATTTTTAAAAAGAAATAATTATAAATAATGTACCTTTTATGATGTTCATATTATATTTAAATTTTATGTAATAAAAATAATAAATAAGATATTACAATATTAGAAAAAGGTGGAGTTTGAACTTGTAATATTGGAGTACACGTCTGATTTAAAAATTTTCACTCACTTTTAAACATAATATTTTTGTTTAAATGTTTTCAAATATCAAAGTCGGTTTAATCTAATATTTAATCTAGTCTACAATCCGATACTCGGCGTTTAGATATAAGTTAGGGTATTGTTCAGCCACAAAAATCCGATTATAAAACTTAGAAATATAGTCGCTAGTTACATGGAAATAACAAATTTAGTTCACCTAAACAATCATTTGAGTTTGATGCTATTTAGTTAAAACCCTACCATGATTTCAGTTCAAATATTCTAGAAAAAACTCCGCTCATTTTCTTCCGATCACCTATTAGTATTTTTTAGAGTTAAAACTATATCAGCTATTTACCATTATAACCAGTTATTACAGACATTCAACTGTATAACTCAATTCAAATTAATTAACCAAAACAAATCTATGTCAAATTCATATATGATGAGAATCAAACTTGATTTTGAAGTTCAAAAACCCATATTAGTTAAATGCTGATTTAGCCTTCAAAGTTGTATCTAATTACCACTTTAATAATTAAATATTTTTTGCTTCAATTTGCCCCCAAAGGTGCAAATAAGATGGAAAATTTTAAAAATAACAAAAAAAAAACAGAAATTTTAAAATTCTAAAAATTTCCAAATATTAAAAAGATACATTTATTTTAAAAAAAGTACAAAAAAAAATTCGATAAAGGAGGAAATTTTAAAAAATGTAAAAAAATCAAAATTTTAAATTATTTTTTAATACACATAAAACATGACATATTGCTAAATTAAAACAACTCTTATAGTCCGGGACGAAATCATAAAAAATATATAAGAAAAATTTAATAATAAAATTTTAAAAATTACATAAAATTCAAAAAATGTGAAAATTCAAAAGGGGGGGGGGGAGAGCTCAAGGTTATTGAAGGCATCATCCTCGTTGATGAATCGGAAAAAAATTGAAAATATTCTGTAGTATATTATGAAATACACACATTTATATATTTTTTCTAACAAATTATTCAATTTTTTTAAGAAACTGTTAATTTTGAAGTTGTAATTAAATTTAGATTGATATCTAGTGAGTTAAATGAATTAAATCCAATACAAATCTCATTATTAGGAATAAAAATATAATGAGTGAAAAATAATACAACAAAAGGTTCATTTAAAAAAAAATCTCTTTATCAAATGTAGATCTATTTATGGGTCGGGTTATTTGTCCAAGTTCAAAGGCCCACTCGAAATTTGAGAGAGTTTGGATAAAAAAATTCAGCTTGAAAAATAGGCTACAGTAAAAAAACAAAAAAAAAGACCCGTTTAAAATACAGGTCGTACTCGAGGTTGAACATTCAATGCCCAAGCTTGGAGTCAAACAAACTGTTATAGGAAACACTACCATGGAGTCAAAGTTTATTGCTCTGGAGTTGGCTAGTAATGAGACTCAGTGGTTGAAAACCTTCTTAGAAAATATTCCATTGGGCACAAAGCCAACAACTTTTATTTCCATGCATTGTGATTGTCAATCGATAATAGTCATTATAAAGAGTAAAACTTTCAATGAAAATAATAGGCATATTTGTCTAAGGCATGATATGATCAAGCGACTATAAAAAGATGGAGCAATATCAATTGATTATGTGAAGTCAAAGGTAAATTTGGCCAATCATCTAACTAAACCCATAGGAAAGAAATTAGTAAATGAAACATAGAGGTGAACGAGACTATTGCCAAAAGATGATATCAAAAATTGATGTGAGCTCATAATTATTGGATGATTACAAGATCACTTGTGTGCCCAAACGTTTCTAACATATATGAAAATAAGTAAAAACAAAAATTAAAGTAATTAAATAACTAAAGGTAGGACCTTCGACACATAACGAACTCAGAAAAGAAGCAACGATTTAGAAGATCATGACCCATTTTTTATAAAGTTGCAAAGGAATCGAAAAGTTATAAAAGCATGAGATCGAGACCCTTTTAACTATAAAGAGTTAGGAACAATCAATATAATTGATCGCCACACTCTGAATAGAGATGAGAAGGGGGATAAGATCAAGATAGTTTAAATCCACAAGATAAAGTCTTGATAAATTTGAATATATATTCTAAAGAACAAAGAGAATAATTCTAACAATATTATAATTTCGTCAAAAGGTCTATAAAATCTTACAATGAAGCCTATTTATAGGATAAACTAAGTAAACTAATGACCACAAATGATAACTAATGATGCTTCTAGAATAGTGTTATAGATGCATGTAGTATAGATTTTGTAATAATCCGAACGGACAACATCCCTCTTTGGCTGTCCAAAGCATGTAGTATAGATTTTGTAATAATTTGTTTTTCAATAGTTTCGGGACCATAATTTTGATGAGAGAGTTCATGGATATATTTAATTAATATTTATAAGTTAAATATAGTATAATACTGAATCATGATTTAATAAATTTTATTAATTGATTAGTTAGTCAAGGTACAAGTGGTGCGTACCTAAAGTCAAGTAGTTTTGAAAAATAAGGTTTTGGGGCCTCATTTCTATAAATTAAGCCTGTAAATATTTTTATTAAATATTTAAGGAGCCTTTATATAGGTGAATTGAAGTTTGGTCCAAAAATTTTAATGAATGGTTAATAATTGAGGAAAAAGGAATAAATTGTAAAAATCATAAATATTTAATTTTTTATGAAATTTTATTTGATCAAGGGATTAATTAAGTTTAATTAAGCGATTTAAGTGATAATTAAGCAGTTTTTAAGAAAGTGGGACGGTTGGTATTAATTTAAGCTAAAATATGTGTTTAATTAATTAAATAAAAGTTATTATAATCTATGTTAAACACTGAAACATTTTTGTCATCTTCCCCACCCCTTTGTTTTCACCATTCGAAGCCATATCCTAATTTCTTGAAGCTTACAAGTCGTGCATGTAAGCTAATTTAAAGTTCATTTTTAGTAAATTTTATATTTTTGAGATTGTTGCAATTAAGTTCAGTTAATTCATACCTCCATTTTCAAAACTGTCAAAGATTTAAAAAATTACCATTAATGTTATTTGAAGTTTTTTAAAAAAATGTTTATGGTAGATTTTGGAGCATAGGAATGAAATAGGATTAATTTATTAAGTAAATTTGGTTAGTTTTGAGTTAAGGACTAAATTGTGAATATATTAAAATTGATATGACATTTTTATAAATTGTGATAATAGGAAGCTGTATATGGACAGAATTGAAGTGGGTTCAAAATTTAGAGTTCAAATTTGGAAGATATAATAAGTTCGATTTTAGGGACTAAATTGAATAAAATGAAAAAGTTTAGAAGCATTAAAATAATAAAATTAAACTTATATATACTTATAATAGGATAAGATAAGATATTTAGAATTGATCAATTGAATTGATTTATTGAATAAATCAGAAATTGGACCAAATTGAAGAAAATCGAGGAAATGACAAAGTGATGATTAGTCCTTAGAAAGTTGTTTGATTGTTGTCTTAACCAGGTAAGTTCATATATGATGTTTGTGTTAAATTGTTATGCATTTAGAATTATAATTATAATGATGTTTAATTGTTTACGATTCGATAACAAAAGGTGAGATAAAGAATTAAATTGAATACGATGAATTGCAAATTGAAATAATTATGGAATTGACCTTAAATTGGACTAAAATAGGATATTTTATGTGATGAGGTGATGATTTAATGAAATGAGCTGACTTGATTTGATTTAGACTGGTTGATAGTGATAAGGACTAACTTGAATATATATGAAAAATGTGTATTTATATATATGTGTGTAATTGAATGCATATAGATATGATTGATGATGTCATGAGTATGGATGAATGATTTAATGATGAAAATATATGTGAGTTGAGATGTTGATTGATAATCAATTAACCGTTGGGGTAGAGTTGGATATAGTTGGCATGCCATAATATAGGAAAAGTTTAGGGTTACTTCGACTACGAGTCTATGAGGCACTAGGTGCCAATTTGCTTCAGTTATACTGATGAGACACTAGGTGTCAAACTTATTGATAGCACTGGGTGCAACTATTTGCTTTGGATTTATCTGATGAGGCACTGTGTGCCAAACTAGTGTGTTGGTTGGATCCGTGAATCGTCTGAGTCCGAATTGTGTTAATAGGGAAATAAATGGTAAAAACAAAATATTTGATATGGAAAATGACGTGAAATGGATTATGAAATTGTGAAATGAGTTAGGAACATTGATTGATTATGTTCACTAAATCCATGAATTTGAAAATTGAGATAGAATGTGTTTTGTAATTTGTATTATGAAATGAAATAGTAATTGATATTAAATTGACAATTGATATATATATTTGATATAAAGATGAATTGATATGAAATGGGAATGAATTTCATACGAGTTAATATGAATTTGATTGAGAATTCAAATTATGAAATGAAAAATAATGTTTGACATTAATTTGAAATGGGATGTATTAATGGTAAATAGGTGGTATGATATGATTAAGATAGTGAGTTGGTTAAATGATTGTTTGTTTTCTGAATGATAATGAAATGTTGAATTAAGTGAATTAAAATATTATATGATTGAATTAATATATAGTATGATAAATGTTGAACTCACATTTTTAATACGTGATTTGCCATGATGGGCAAAATTTACCAAGTTAAGTTGCATGTATTGTATAATTATAACTTGAGGTAAGTTATTTGGTTTTAATACATGTGAACTTACTAAGCAATTGTAATGCTCACTCCCTTGTTTCCTTTTTCCCTGTAGTGTCAACTTCTAGAACGTGTCAGGCGAATCATTGAGAAAGTCACACTATCCCAATATTGATTTTATAGTCTTTTGACCATATTAAGGCTTGGTTACGTGTAGCAGGTACTTAGGAGTTGTTTTGGTTTACTTATATAGTGTTATGGCTTGGAACCCTTATTGGTGTGATTATGACAAAGAATATTCTTGTTGAAAACATATGCATTAGTAAATGATTTGAATTGTGTATTTGGTATTTGAGATGACATTTTGAGTATGCAAATATATAGGTAATAAGATGTCATGACATAGATTAGTTGGTTCGAAGGATAGGTATATAATATTTGGCATGTACCTAAAAGAGTTATGTGGTTGTATATGTTATGCTTTAAATGAATTTAGCATTTTAAATGTTGTGTGAATATGTATATATCTATGAGTTTGGTAATGATCTTGGTATTTGGTAATCTTTGTTGACTATTTAGGTATGTATGTTATAATGCTTATGTGGTGATAAGGTAACATGTTTGAAGATATAGACTAAGTTGAATAGGAGTTTATTTTGGGATGATAGTGAAATGATCTATATATATACAATGCTTGTCTTGAATGTGCATATGATATGTATTTAATATTGATATGAATGACTGTGTTTGAATTTGAATTGTTGGATTGAGGTGTCAATTGTGGCAAATTGGTTGTATGTTTGTAATGGACTGAATGAGTTCTATACAGGTTATTTCTGTACCTATATGTATCTATGAACTAAGATATAGATTTGGGCATGAAATGAACTTCTATATTTGTGATTTTGACCATCTCGGTAAAAGTATCGATACTAGGGCCCAAGGTATTAGGGGTGTTCAAACGGTTAAACAAATCGAACTACTATTAATCGAATTAATCAAACTTTTTAATCTTTTAATCATTAACTGAACCGCAATTTTTCCAAACAAAATTAACCCAAAATATTTTGGTTAATTCAGTCGGTTAACTGAATTAATCGAAATTGTTTCACAGCATCTTATTCATCTTCTAACTTGGCAAAGCTTGTTTATCATTTTTTTTCAATTTTTTTAAATGTATTTTGGATAATATTATGCATTTATTTTAATACGCTATAATATGAAATCAGCATTGGATTGCTATTATCATTAGAATTAGGAATGCATCCAAAGATGAATGTAAAGTTTTGATTTGTATTTGAGGTGTATGGTCAATACCCTGCAGATATGAAAAAAAATCCAAGAATTGCAGGACAAAGAAGCATTAGGTATGGTCAATAACCTTTCAATTAAATTACATTCACAAACACATATTGAAAACAAAGAAGCAGCAAAATTGTAGAAATATCAAAGAATGAAATTTTTTTCATTAAAAAAAGGCAGAAAAATCCATTTCCGTAAAAATAACCTTTGACAAAAATACCTGAAAAATCCAAGGTGAGTGTCGAATGGTAGTGAGTGAAGTCGAAATTGGAGGTGTGTCACTAGTTATTGCATTGGGTTATGGATTTTAGGTGATTTTCACTTAGGGATTTTGGGTAAAGATGAAATCGATGGCAGACGAACATTGAACGATGATGGTGACTTGGTGTACATTGAATGGTGTGACTGGTGGAAGTCGGACAGTGGTGACTAGTAGTAGGGATTTTGAGACTTGGAGATTTTAGATTTGGGATTTTCAATTTAGGGTTAGGTATTTTTGAGTCTGTGAGATTTTAGCACCTGGTGGTTGGTGTATTATCATGTGCATTGTTTTTAGGTTTAGGAGGAATTAAAATTTTATGTTTGGGGCTTGGGTTAGTGTTTCAGTTTATTTTTAATGGATTGGATTTATTTGGGAGTGGGTTAGTGTTTGGGGCATGAGTGGGTAGTGGCCCGATGAGTTTAATATATAATATTAATTATCAAGTTCGGTTAATTCGGTCAATTAACCGATTTTGAATTGAATTAACTGATAACTGAACTTCCAAAAAATTATTAACTGACCTCCGACTGAATTAGATAGGTTAACCGACCGATTAATCGAATTAGTTCGGTTTGGTCGGTTAAATCGATTTTAACGGAAATTTGCACACCCCTACAATGTATTGATACTTGACCAAATAAACTGTGTTTTGAAAATGGTAGAATGCCAAAATGGTATCGGTGTAACACCCCTATCCCGTAACCGTCGCCAGAATAGGTAAGGGGCATTACCGGACTTGTAACTCATGTCAGAACAGTAAAATTTTAAACTTTTTCTTGAAATAAAGATCATTCATTTAAATAAGTACTAAGCACAGCCAGAGATAAAATTTAAACTTCACTAAGTAAACATTCAAAAGATGCCATTTTCGCATGGCTTATATACATTAACCAAAAATATTCTTCCGCCACTAGTCTATTCTATACATGCCATAAAATAGTTCTAAACATAACAGTAACAAGCAGTGGATAGTGATAGTGTGACTAGTTGCTGACGATCCCCGAGCCTGTAGCTTCGCAATGAGATCTATAAAACAGAGGAAACAGAGTAAACGGAGTAAGCATTACAATGCTTAGTAAGTTTTAAGCAGTGTCAACAGATAACAATCAAATTATAACATAGTTGTTCGTATTTTTATTTCACTCTTCCTTCGGGCATACCATCCCTTTACCGAATATGCACATCTCATCATATACAATAGGCAGATAAACTTTCACATAAAAGTGAGCTCATGTGACATAGATATATCGTATGATTTCACATAACCTCTCACACTGATCCGATGTCACATAATCATAGGAATAGTCTCATAGATTGCTCTCGTATGCATCACATAACTACCTTATGATTTAGTGCAAATCAAGCTCACATATAAACTTGGAGTACATACCTGTTTAACCTTTCGCATTGAATATATTTATAAGCAATTCTTATTACGAAGTCTTACCCGGACATAATCTCCACACGAAGTTATCGGGTCTTACCCGGACAAAATCCCCACACGTAGTCATCGGGTCTTTAGAGCTCGGATATAGTACGAGCACGAAGCTTACGGACATTAATCAATGATAATGTTCTCGCATAAAGCCTGCGGGGTTTTAACCCGGATATAGTACTGACACAAATGCCCTTCGGGACTTATCACATTTATACACTTTCACATCCATCACGTTGGCCACTCGGCCCTGTCACATATATACACTTTCACATTCATCACATCGGCCATTAGGCCTTATCACATATATACACTTTCACATTCATCACATCGGCCATTAGGCCTTATCACATATATACACTTTCACATTCATCACATCGGCCATTAGGCCTTATCACATATATACACTTTCACATTCATCACATCGGCCATTAGGCCTTATCACATATATACACTTTCACATTCATCACATCGGCCATTAGGCCTTATCTCATATATGCATGTTCACATCCATCACATAGAATCCTAAATCAAAATATAGATTTTCATGTATTCACATCACAATTATCCAAATATACTTCACATACCACATATACTTTCACGTATACACACTGTCTTGGCTGAATCTACATCTATCATTTTCCAATATCACAATTTATAATTCATGTATGGGTTTAATCAATAGCTTATGAGCAACTAAAACAAGTTTATCAAGGTTTACAACACAATCTCAAATTCAGCACAAGCTGTTTTTCCTGAGCAATAGTCACTAAATTATTTATAACTAGAGCTACAAAACTCCAAATCACTTTCCGTTAATTTTTCCTGAATATAGACTCGTATATCTTCCATCCATAAAATTTCCAGAATTTTAGGTTTGGCCAATCAATACCAGATTTTTCTTAAAGTTTCCCCTATTTCACTGTTTGACTAATCTGACCACTCTTCACTACGAATCAAATTTCTCATTTTACAGAATTCAAAATGTGTTGTATTTGATTTCATTTGAAACTAGACTCATTAAGGAGTCTAAGAATATAAATTTTATCTTATAACCATTTTTTTACAATTTATAATGATTTTCTAAATACAGAACAGAGGATTACAGTGTCATTCTGCGCTGTCTCACACAACTTTAAGTATCTCATTATCGGAAATTCCTTTGCTTACACGGTTTCTTTTATAAGAAACTAGACTCATTAAGCTTTAATTTCATGTCTCATTCAGCCTCTAATTCAAATTTATGGTGATTTTCTAAAGTTACGTTACTGCTGCTGTCCTAAGCAGACTATTTCAAATTACCCTTAAATTCCCAAGCTCAAACACTTAAGAACTTACCATTTGAGCTTAGAACATATCATGGCCACATCATATCTTATTAAATCAACTCATCATGTCCTATTATAATTGAATTTACTCAACGTTTAATCACTTAAAACTTACCTCGGATGTTGTCGAACGATTTCGGCGGCTATTCGATCACTTTTTCCTTTCCTTTATCCAACTTTGACCCCACTTGCTCTTGAGCTAAATAAGTATAGATAGAGATGTTTAATATTCTGATCAATAGTGTTTACTTATTATTCACATTCGGTAATGAAATATCCATCTCATCTTAATATATTATCATTACCACAATTAGTCTTAAACCTACCGATTTCATAACTAATATATGTTCATACACAAATGTTACTTTCACCAAATGCTCTTGTAATTAAAGTAATAACTTATCAATCGACTATCAAAGCCAAATGTCATTATATTACTAGATATACATGCACCCACATACATAAGCTCAATAATCATAATATAACATCATGTAATTATATTATTATTGTAGCCGAATATACTTGGTCATACATACCCAAAACAAAAATCAAATTCCAAAAATTTTTTATTTCATTTGCTCACTAACCGAATTCACTTACCATGTTCACAAACACTCTTCAACGATTTCTTTTCTTTAGTCAAACACAAAATTTTCCATCTCAAAATTTATTTTCCTACTAATTTAACTTACTCCGAGGTTGAATGCTACTTTAGCATTAAGCTTATATTCTCTTCGTTATTAAGTAATTGTTCATAGCTCAACTAGCATCCATTTTCGATTCAACACAAAAATTCATAGCCGAATGTTGTTTATCTTAAGCTATCATTATATTATCAAAATTGAATTAATTAAACTCATATAAGCACTATCAAAACCAAAATCTATGTCTAGCATTACTCAAGGTCTATACTAAAAAAATCAATTACAAAGCCGAATTGTTCAAGTAACTCAACCATTTCACATTCATCTATTTCATATACAAATACCAACACTTAAGTATTAACTAGTTAAACTTCAAATAACCACAAAAAAAAAACAACAATCTAACCCCTTAATTTCTACTATGGCCGAAAGCTTAAGACATTACCCAACTCAAAATTTTGTCATGGGTTAAGCAAGGAACTTAAGAACTAACTCAAAATATACTAAAATTTCAAGAATTAGCATGAACTACTCACCTTATTCTTGAGTTCAAGATCACCGAATGGTTGTTCTTTGCTTCCTTTAGAATCGGCTAGGAAGAAACATGGATGAAGACTTTGTTCCTTTCACCCATTTCCTTCCTTTAATTATTCTTTCTTTATTTTATTGCATTTACCCATGATAATATGGCATCTAGCTAATTAAAGTTAATAGAAAATTCATATTTGATTATATAATTTGTAGCATGGCCGGCCACTACCTATAGTTTGGCTAATTTGACATGCAAGTACAAGCACTTTCCAACATATATTAATAGGCCACTTTAGCATTTGCCTAGCACATTTCTAAATTTTCTCATATAAGTCCTATTTAATAATTTCGCATACAAATGATAAAATTAAAGTATGAAACTTCCACACATTCATATTCACATATAATAAGCATCGAATATGACTGTTAATTATTTTTATGACTCGGTTTCGTGGTCCCGAAACCACTTTCCGACTAGGGTCAAATTAGGGGTGTCACAATCGGTACTTATTTTTGGTATCAATACCTTTTCTAAAAATATCGGTACTTGTTCCTTTTGTATCGATACATAGTTCCAAGTTTTGAAAATTTTTAGATTGATCCTTAATCATGCTTGAGTCTATTAAACTATGTTTGTATGCTCGATTTAGTCTCTATTTGGTTCATAACTTCTGTTGTGCATGTATTTATAAAAACATGATAATTTAAATCAAATTAAATGTTATGATTTGCATATGAATGTTTTGATAACTTTAATAGCATCCTGAAACTCGGATCCAATGATTGGAACGGGTGATGGGTGTTACATATTTTTGATGTGCATGAACATTTTAGGTGTAAAGAACATTCCCAATAGCCTTTTACATCCCTTTTGGTCGTAGGTGCAAGCATGAACATGGGCTAGTCAAAAAGACACCTTCCTCCCCTTTAATCGTGCATGAACTTAGCAAGTTAATGAAGCAGCCAAAAGTCACGTTAATCCCCCCTTAATGAACCGTCCATTTAAGAGCCATGGTGCATGTATACGTCCGTCCATGAATGTGGCAAGAACAATGCATTTGTAAGTATAATTCAAATGGTCTCTTGATGTATGAACTCTTGTTGGCTAAGGAAATGAATGTGCATGAATTTGAAAAGGAATACGAACAAAATGTAACTTGGAGTAAATAAAAATGACTATTTTAATAGTTTTCACTTTTAATAATACTCTTTCACATGAGAGCCCATACACGTAAGGTTTCAAAACATGGTATGGAGGTTTCATTTCATTTAGGGTATGATTGGTATACTAAAAAATAGTATAATTTTTTTAGAAAAAGTGATATTTTTAGGTGTTTAGATAATTCTACGTAAAATAGAGGTAACGAAACATATTCATAACAAATAATGAGAATGTATCTTTCAAGATTGGATTTGAGGCATAAACTTTGAGAGTTGTGATTTCAAAACCTTTCCTAAACAACATCTTTAAGAACATACTTAGTAGGAGCTTCCTTAGATTTGATATAAACAGAGCCTACAGTTTGGAGGAGATACTTGACATAAACCACAAGGCTTAACATGTTTAACACAAATTCTAAAGTTAACCCAAGACATTCCTTTGGTTTTTTTTTTTTTTTGGTATTTCAATCAGATTGCTCAAGCAAGTTATTGGAATAATTATGCTTCTCCTGTTCAATTATTGGATGCAATATACATGCCAAAAGGAACCATTATAGAAGAACAAAACAGCCTACAGCCTATTGGTACGCTTATTAAACAACTTTTTTTTCTCGTAGATAGAATTCTTCAAAGAAAATGTGAACATCATGTATATAATAATAGTATTACTATTATAAAAGATTAGCTTAAATTAAAAGTAATCTAATTTGGTTAAGTTTTATTGGGCTTTAGTTATTAAATAAAGTATGAGCTAAATATGTATAAATATTTTAGTAATTAATTTCTAATTGATGATGAACTGATTAGAAATTAGGGTTAATTTGCAAAAGTTATATATATATATTAGGGTTATAGTCCCCAAATTACACATACATAACTTTTCTAATATCCCATCTTGAGCCACCTTCTCGGAATTACTTATGTGCTAATTTGGGAGATCAAAACCATAAGATTTGAAGATTTCAAGAAATTGATAGATTCAGGTACGCTTCCATATGTAATTTTGTTCATAATTTACTCTTGATGATATGACATGACATATCCTAGTTTATTAAATTTTATATCATGTCTTATTTTACGGTTTCTAACAAATGACATCTAAGTCTCTTCATGTCGAACTATTAAGAATAAATTAATTTTCTATTATTTTGAATTGATACGTTCTTCAGATTTTATAATTTTATATATTGATTTGGTATTTTAATTAATTTATGTTAAATCTATGATTCTGGTATCGAAGATTTTAGGGTTTTAAATGCTTTTAAAAATATAATTTTTATTTTATTTAAATTTGTATTAATCAAAATTTCCATTCTCAAAGTGACAAGATATCTACTTCAAAACCGTAGAAATCTTGATTATGACATGCTGAAGATTCGATATTTATTGAACATATTAGCTATTGGTTCTGGGCAAAGAACAATTGAGTTTTATAATGGCAAGTGGTGATGTTTTTTTTTCTCTTTTATATATTTGAGTTTTTTTATGAAGTTAAGAAATTTTTTTTTCCTTTTTCTTAAACAAAAATGAAAAGGGCGTGGTCCTTACAGAATGAGATGGTCAAGTTTTGACCCAAAATTGCGTAAAGTTTTTTTTCCCCTTCTAGGGATAGATTTCGTTCTCTTCCCGTGAAATTTTGGTTATAAATTTTCAAACTGTTATAATTTTGTGTATTATATTTAGTTAAGATATAAAAAAATATATATTTATGCATTAAACTCTACTGAATAATGCATTATTATATTATACATCAATTGAATGTCAGTGAATATAATATATATATATGGTTTTAAGTTTTTTTTGTGTATTTATGTTTAAATTATTGATAAATTTTTATGAATTCAATTATGATATTTTGTGAATAGAGATTTATTGAAGTTGTTATGTTTCTGGAAATATATTCAAATATTTATGTAAACTCATGATAATCATGAGTATTAAGTTGAGTCTTATAAAATTTGATTTTAAATTTTATTATATAATTTTAATAGCTGCTTGTAATTCTTCAAAGATTAAGGTATTTGATTTCTCATTCAGTAATGAGATAAATTTATTCTGGGTTATTATTATGAACATTTTAAATTTGAATATTGGTACGTTTATATATATTAAAATAATTTAATAGAATAAAAAGTTGTCAAAATGACTTTTGTTATTGAAATTATTTTATTTTAAAATATAAAAGGTTGTGTGCATGTAACTTAAGCTACGTTAACATTGATAGGCCCACAAGAATGTTAATATTTAACAAAACTACATGTGCAAATGTGGTAATAAATATGTGACGATTATTCAGTTTTACATGTGAACAATAAATTGGTCTAAAGGAAGATTTATTATTCCAATATTTTTTTATTGTCAGTCTTTGATTACTACAATAAGATATCACTTACAAGTTAATATTTTTGTCCAAAGATAAAATATTAATGTGATGTCCGATATCTTGAGATGTGATTTACCTTTATTCAAATTATTTTAGTTTAAATTTGAAATATTTTGAAACAAATAAATTCAGATTTTGGCTTTAGCATTTAATTAAGGATTTCTAATATTTTAAATAAATAGATTAGTTGAAACAAAATGTCACAAAAGTGACCTCTTTTGTGTAGATTAGTTTATTTAAAATATCAAGATGGTTATATATTTTTGTGATTCATGCGTTTATTAATTGACTTAAAGGTAAGTTAAATTAGCAGAATTTCAATGACATCTATGGTGATAGATGTGTGGCAATTATAAGGTACTCTATATGAGCAATAAGTTAGTCTAAAGATTGATTCATTGTTTGACATAATTTGTTGTCAATGTTTGATTGCTACAACAAGAGTACCATTAACTATTAATATTACTATCCAAATACTTGATTTAATATTGTGCTTGATATCTTGAGAAGAAATTAGCCACTATCTTGAATTTATTGTTTACTTATGAATATCCATTTGAGCTTGTTTTTATCTATTTTGTTCTATATTAAGCTAGCATCTTTTGTTGCAACAATATCTGCTAATATAAATTCTATACCCATGCTTAATAGGACTAATTTCAAGGAATGAAAAAGGCACTTACTTATAGTGCTTGGTTGTATGGACATAGACCTTGCACTAAGGGAAGAACAACCTACACCTCTTATTGCGGCAAGCACCCCTGATGCTAAAAGGGATTTTGAGAGTGAGATTGTTCAAACCGCGTGAGTCTAATGATCATGAGCACAACATTTCAAAAGCCTTTAAGGGCACAAAATCTGAAGAGATTACTCGGGCCAAGGATTCCTTGACGAAATTAAAAACATTTTTCCAAAAATAATAAGGTTGAGATGACATCACTTTAGACTTCTTTGATATCGATGAAGTATAAGGGTTAAGGAAATGTGAGGGAGTACATTATGGAGATGTTCTATGTTGCTTCAAGACTAAAGGAACTTAAGATTGAACTTTCTAAGGAATTGATTGTTCTTATGGTTTTGGTATCACTTCCTACAGAATTTAACCAATTTAAAATTAGTTACAATTTTCAAAAGGAAAAATGGACTCTAAATGAGCTCATTTCTTATTATGTGCAAGAGGAAGAAAGGTTGAAACATGATAAGTCTGAAAGTGCTCATTTAGCCAGTGCCTCTAGAGATAGCAACTTACATTCCGAATAGATTACTCACTAAAATGGTTGCAAAAACACCTTATAAGCTTTGGATAGGTTGAAAGCCTAGTCTAAAACACTTTCACCTTATAAGCTTTTGACAGGTCAAAAGCCTAGTGTAAAACACTTTCATATTTAAGGATGTCTAGTTGACGAAAGACGTTATAAGCCACATGAAAAGAAACTAGACTCCAAAATAGTGAGCATCTACTTTATTGGTTATTCTGAGCGATCTAGGGGCTATAAGTTTTATGGTCTCACAATTAGGAATATTTTTGAGTCGGGAATTGTAACATCTTTTGAGGATGTTGATGAATAAAAACACATACTTCTATTTTGTTATCATATTTATCTTATTTTTTTCTCTTTTTATTTATTTTATTTTATAACACGTTATTAATGCGAAATTCTAAGAAAAATCCCCTTAAAAAATAATTGAATCCATGCCACAAATTATTTTCCACTTTACCTTAACCATTTGCCTACCCTAACGTCGATGGAAGGTTTTGATCTTGTACCTAACCTTTGTCTCCAACCAATCAACCGTAGCGTTCTTAACATTAAATGTCAATTTTTTTATTATATAAAAGTATATTTGGCATTTTTTTTCATAAATTTTTTTTATTTTGGGTAGAAATGCTCCTTTTTAAGGTTTCTTTTAGATTAGGTTATATTATGCATAATATTTGGATGCTTAAAGGTTTGATTATTGAATTCTTCATTATTAAATATGCTTAAAACTTGAAATTTGATTGAAATTGTATTTGAATTTTTTCTTGGTTTGAAACTTTGGTTTATGATATTGAATTTGATTGGTAAAGAAAATATCATAAAGTTCAATATCAATGCAATTACTTCTAATTATTTGAATTTGTTGTATAAAAATATTATAGTAGATAAGAATTTATATTCTCTAATGCATTGGTTGATATATATTGGAAGTCTATTACATTATCTAGATAAACTACAATGCTTTCAAATTTGTAGATATGCATGTTAGAACGATAATTATGGCAAGTTTAATATGAAAAATTAAATTGACTGTGATCATTTCTATGATCTTCCTTCACCCTCATCTCCATAAAGGATTGAAAGCATAATATTTGACTGTATAGTATCTACTTGAATTATGAAATAATTTTAAGAGAAATATATGACCATTGGAATTTGATAATTCTATCTAAAGCTCATTATGCTTGGATGCACTTAAAGTTGCAATATTTAAAATTGAGAAGTGAGTATAACTCTGCAGCATTTAGAATAAGTTCTCAATTAAAATCATGTGGAGGAGAATATTACCGATGAGAACTTGTTAAAGAAAACCTTTTTAACCTTTCATGCTTCAAATACGCTCCTACAGTAGCAATACTATGAACAAAGTTTTAAGATATATTCTGAATTGATATCATGTTTACTTGTGATTGAATAAAATGACAAGCTAGTAAATGAAAAATCATAAATCATGTCTTACTAAATTTGCTTCATTCCTTGAAGTGAATGTAACAATGTATAATAAATTCTAAATACGTAATCTTGGACGTAGATGTAGTAAATGACTCTATAATAGTAAAAAAAAGAGTGATCATAATAATCCTTCTCGCCACTAGAAGTGGAAAAATGAAGATAATACGAAGACTGAGAATAAGATTGATGTTGGAATTCATATTAATAGCTCCATAGTAAGTTTCAACTTTTAATTGTTGTGCATTTAAGGTATGCTCATACATTTTACTTAATTTTGCACATATATCTATGCAAAGAAAATATTCATTTGTGTGCATTTTGAAAATTGATAAATTTTATTTGCAACAAATGTATGTGTCTTTTGCTTTGATTTTATTGTATTGAGGCTAATGTACTATATTTGGCTACTTCAAATATGACATTCAATAATTTGTCTATTTTAAAATTATAATTATCTCTAGACTTATTAATTTGATA
Organism: Gossypium hirsutum; assembly: GCF_007990345.1. NCBI lineage: Eukaryota > Viridiplantae > Streptophyta > Magnoliopsida > Malvales > Malvaceae > Gossypium > Gossypium hirsutum. Next base: position 74,062,278 of record NC_053428.1, read on the forward strand.
TTTTCTTCAATACAATGCTAGTATATTTGTTTGCATAGTATTGCCTTATAACGCCCTATACTCGACCCGATCACCTGATCTGGGTACTAGATGCTACACCAAATTGAATGACTTAAATGATACTTCTGTTTCGGATTTAATTACATACTTTAATAACTCAAAATTTTGAGAGCCTAAATAATACAAAACTCATACACAACTGGTAAGTAATCCTTACAACCCTAATTCCAACATTTATTTACAATATTTGGATTTATACTTGAATATGGACATAATCGACTTAAACCTTAAGGCAAGGCCTTTATGGGTGCCCCTTTATATATGTGAACAACTACAACACACCACTTATTTCAGCAGAAACCGGCTTGGTCCCTCTTGATGCCCATCTCTTTACCTAATTCTGCATTCAAGCAATAATTTCATAAGTTCAAAAGAACTTAGTGAGATCTGCACATAGCTTGTTGTTAAAAAGGAAAGTAGATTAATTTAAGATATGCTAGCTATGAGATTATTGTAATTATATAATAATTAACTTGTATAGATTAGGAAATGATTAAATTACTTCTAGATTGTTATGTTGCTATTACCTATAGATAGGTGTTGCATCACAATTGTAAAAAGATAAGAAATAGTATTATTTTCTTATTTCCCATCTAGTTTCTATTTGGTATTAGAGCTGGAATTTTTTTCCTAGCTCCTATAGAAACCCTAAAAATATTTTTAAAAATTCTTAGCGATGTCAAAAACTTCATCAAACTTTACTTTCTTATCTGCCCAACCAAAATCTATTGGAAATCATGTTTCCAACTCTGAATCGCATTCTATTCAAATCACCAATATCAAATTAAATGGTGATAATTTTTTGCGTTGGTCTCAATCCGTCCGAATGTATATTTGAGGTGAGGAAAGATTGACTACCTGATAGGAGATAAGGAAGCACTAGCAAAGGAGGAGCTCTCTTATGCTTTTTGGGACGCTGAAAATTCCATGGTTATGACATGGCTTGTAAATTCCATAGAAGAAGATATCAGTTCTAACTATAAGTGCTATTCTACAGCCAAAGAACTCTGGGATAATGTTAATCAAATGTATTATGATTTGGGAAATCAGTCCCAAATTCATGAGTTGACTATAAAACTTGGAGAAATTCGTCAAGGAGAGGACAATGTCACCAAGTATTTCAATTCATTAAAATGATTATGGAAAAATTTAGATTTGTTTAATGATTATGAATGGAAGTCTCCAGAAGACTGCAAAAACTATAAAAAGATGGTAGAAGATCATCGCATTTACATATTTCTTGCCAAATTAAATGTTGTATTTGATGAAGTAAGGGGGAGAATTATAGGTCGGTAGACTCTACCTCCCATTGGTGAAAGTATTTGTAGAAGTTAAAAGAGAAGAAAGTCACATAAACGTGATGCTTAGAAAAAGGGGACCACTGTACCACTAGAGAGTTTAACCCTAATGATTTCTGATGCTAATAAATCCCAACTAAGGCAGCAAGGACAAAAGTCTTAAGTGTGGTGTGATTTCTGCAAAAAACCATGCCATTCTTGAAAAACCTGCTAAAAAAATTCATGGCAAGCCAACAAATTGGAAGAGTAAAAGATCCAGTGATAAGCCTAATAGTGCTTTGTCCTCTACAAGTGAAGCTGAGACAAATCTGTTTAATAAAGAGCAACTAGATCAACTTCTAAAATTGCTAAAATCCAATTCTTCATCTGGTATTCCCAGTGCTTCTCTCATTCATATAGGTAGAAACTCTAATGCTCTATCTTGAAGTCACAATTTGTTGCCATGGATCATTGATTTAGGAGCTTTTGATCACATGACTTCTCTGTCACACTTATTTGATACCTATTCACCTTGTTCTATAAAAGAAAAAGTTAGAGTTACATACGGTAATTTTTCATCTATTGCAGGAAAAAGAAAGATAAAAATTTCAAAGGATATACATCTTGAATTTGTTTTGAATGTTCCTAATTTTTCCCGCAACCTATTATTAGTCAACAAATTAACTAAAACTTCTAATTTTTATGTTGTTTTCTTTGATTCTCATTGTGAGTTTTGGGACTGGAACTCAGGGAGGATGATTGGCAGTGCTATCGCCTATCTTATTTTGATGATTATTGTTCTACGAATAAAACAACTCATGGCTTGAGTGGTATTAGTTCAAGTTCTGTTCATGTCCAAATTATGCTTTGGCATCATAGATTAGGACATCCTAGTTTTTCCTATCTAACATACTTGTTTCCATATCTATTTAAAGATTTGAATTGTTCTTCTTTTCAATGTGAGAGTTGAGTTTTATCTAAAAGTCATCATGCAACTTGTCTTACAAAACCTTATTGTGCATCAAAACCATTTTACCTTATTCATAGCGATGCGTGGGGACCTTCCAAGGTTAACACCATGTCTGGAAAAAAAATAGTTTATAACTTTTATTGATGATCACACTCGTCTATGTTAGGTCTACTAGATTCATGAAAAATCAGAAGTAAAGAATATGTTTTAAGAATTTTATAAAATGGTTGAAAACCAATTTTAGTCTGAAATCAACATTCTTCATTTTGATAATGGGACTGAATATTTCAATGATTTTTTTGGGAATTTTTTTAAAAGAAAAAGGCATTTTACATCAATCTACTTATTGTGATACTCCTCAACAGAATGGCATTGCAGAAAGAAAAAATAAACATTTACTTGAAGTGGCTCGTGCCATTATGTTTTCTGTGTAAGTTCTAAAATATTTGTGGGGAGAAGCTATTTTGACTGCATCATATCTTATCAATAGGTTGCCTACTTGTGTTCTGAAATTTTTCACACTTGTAAATAATTTTAATTTTTTTTACAGAGTGTAGAATCTATTCAAATTTGCCATTAAAAATATTTGGCTGCACTGTTTTAGTTCACATACCTAACAGGTTTCACTCTAAACTTGATTCGAGAACAAAAAAATGTGTTTGCATTGGGTATGTTCCGAACAAGAAAGGTTATAAGTGTTACAATCCAGTAACTAAATATTTTTTTGTAAGTATGGATGTCACATTTTTTTGAAAACTAGCCTTATTTTCCTACAAAAATTTTTCAAGGCCAGCAAGAAAGAGAAATGAAAATTTTTCGGGAAATATCTATACTCTTGCCAAATCCTATTTTTAATTATTTATCATCATCTCTAGAAAAAGTAACTCAAGATGTTAGGCATAAGAAACATCCTAATCTATTACATAAGTTATGAACAAGGGGAGAAATACTACAAAAAGACAAAATCTATTCTGAACCTGAGCTCTTGGTTTATTCACGGAAAAAGACTCAAAAAAGGGGTAATGAATTGCTGATCATTCTACCATAAAACCATTCAAAATCCTTGGGGGAAAGTTCTACACTTGATTTTTGTAATCTTGATCCTATTGCGACTTCTTTACCTTTTTCTGTTTCTGTCTCTAATTTTGATTCATGTCTTTCCAACAAACCTTTTGATCTTGACATCCCTATAGCCCTTAGAAAGGGAACTCAAACATGTACCCAATATCCTACTAGTAATTATTTATCCTACAGTAGGCTTTCAACTCGTCATAGTGCATTGTTAGTAAATTGTCTAACGTGTTTGTTCCAAGATCTATTCAGGAGGATTTAGATGATCCAAATCGGAAGTTAGCAATTATGGAGGAAATGAATACTTTGAAGAATAATGGTACTTGGGAGATAGTAAATTTACCCAACGATAATCAAATTGTGGGATGTAAATGGGTATTCAACGTGAAATGCAATGCTGATGGAAATATAGAAAGACATAAGGCAAGGCTCGTTGCTAAAAGGTTCACCCAAACCTTTGGTGTAACACTCCTAACTCGTATCCGTCGCCGAAATAAGGTTACAAAGCATTACCAGACTTATTTCATAAACGAACATACATTTCTCATACATTTTTCCAATTCAAATAAAAATCACTCTCAAACAATCATATAGTCCCTAATATGAGCCTACGCCACCCAAATCATGCATTAGAAGTGGTTCGGGACTAAACTGATAACTTAGGAAATTTTTGGAAAACTTAGAAAATTTTTTAAAATACAGGGGACACACGCCCGTGTGGCTCGGCCATGTGTCTCACACGACCAAAGACATGCCCATGCTATAGGTCATGTGGACATTAGAAATGGATCACATGGCTGTGCCCCAGCCCGTGTCTGACCCTGTGTAACTCTCTGGCTTGGGTCACACGGGTGTGTGGCTTGGGTCACACGGCCAACCACACACTCATGTGACCAGCCCGTGTGCCCTTCGAATGGCCTCACACGTCCATGTACCAGGCCGGGTGCTAGGCCATGCCAAAACTGTAGGGTATACTGACTTATGCCACATGACCAAGTCACACGCCCGTGTGCTGGGCCGTGTAGAGCATCCTGACTTGATTTATAATTGAACACCAGGGGACACAAGACCGTGTCACCTGACGTGTGTCACACACGGCTTAGACACACACCCGTGTCTCTGCCGTATGGACAAAAATAGGTTATTTACCAAGCCATCTTACTCACACAAATTTGCATTCACCTACACAATTCAAATGGAATATAACATGGCATAAATAGGCATTCAACCCAATCTCAACCAAGCCTAATTCGTGCTAAATCTGTAACACCCCTTACCCGTATTCGACGCCAGAACAAGGTACGAGGCATTACCGGACTTACCACACAAACAATTATACAATTTCGAGTCATAAATTTGCGTCCAAATTAAAACCATTCACATTCGATCATAAAGTCCCTAGCATGAGCCTACAAGACCCGAAACATGCTTTGGAAGTGGTCCAGGACTAAACCAAGCACTTAGGAAATTTTTACAAAACTCAGAAAATTTTTGCCCTAAATTGGGGTCACACGCCCGTGTGGTTTGGGTCACGCCCATGTGGGCAGGCCGTGTGGCTACACACGCCCCTGTCCTGACCCCATGTAACTCACTGACTTGTAAACCATGAACAAATTGTGATCACACAGCCAAGTCACACGCCTATGTGCTAGGCCGTGTGGAAAATTAATTTTCATAAAATAGGTACAGACTTCACATGGCTAGGGCACACACCCGTGTTTGAAGCTGTGCCGTCCACACGACTGAGACACACACTCATGCCTCTACCGTGTGCTCAATTCTGAGCATTCTATTTCTCAAAATAAAGGTGCAGGGGACACAAGGCTGGATCATACGCCCATGGGGTAGACCGTGTGTCACACGCGGCTTAGACACACGTCCGTGTGGACAAAATAAAAGCTATTTACCTAGCCACTTGCCACCTTTATTCACACATGCACTTACACCAATTCAAAGGCACAAAACATGGCATACTTAGGCAACCAAACATCCATAATCATGGCTAAATGGTATCAATGCAATACCTGTAACGCCCCAATTATCGGGTTTTCTGTGTTTCTATGATTTTTAAAATTTGTGTGTGTTCTGGTTGGTTAAAATATATATTTTAGTAGGTTAGTGGGCCTTTGGAAGGCCCAAACTTAAGTTAAATCCGTGGTAGTCTTCAGAATTTTAATTTTATGAACAGGTGATGCAATTGGCGTTTGGGCTTTTAAGAGTAAAGGGGTAAAAGATGACACAAAAAAGAATGTGGTGTAGTGGAAAGGTGGCGCCACTTAGGGGACAAGGAAGTGACGCCATAGAGGAAGCAAGGGGTCTAAGGTTCAAGTCTTGGCTCTTGCAATATATTTTGGTTTTTCTTTTCAATAAATCTAGAAGCAAGTAGGTGCGCTTTAAAGTTTAGTGTGTTGGATTTATGACACAAATGAGTTGATGGCCGAATGGTGGTTGTACCGCCCCCATGCCCGAAACCGTCGCCGGAGTCGAGCTTGAGGGGTTACCGAACATAATTTATCAAATTAAGAACTTCAAATCATTTGTTTCTACATTCACAGCTTTCTAACTACCCGCGTCACAGTTACAAGAAAAATCATATCTCGAGTTACGAAACTCAAAATCAAGATCCGTAAATTTTCCCTAAATCTAGACTCATATATCTATTTACTAATTGTTTTCTAGAATTTTTGGTTTGGCCAATTAGTACAGTTTATTAGTTAAAGTCTCCCCTATTTCAGGGTTCGACTGCTCTGACATCTGTGTATTACGAATCAGATATCTCTCTATACAGAATTTCAATAACTACGAGGTTTGTTTTTATTAAAACTAGACTCAATAAGGAATCTGTAAATATAAATAAAAACTTCTAATTATTTTTTTATAATTTATTATGAATTTTTAAAGTCAGAATAGGGGATCCAGAAATCACTCTGGTCCTGTTTCACAAAAGTTTAAATATCTCATAAAATATAATTTATATGCCTATTTTGTTCAATCCACATGAAATAGACTCATTAAGCTTAAATTTCATAACTTATTCATTATTTAGTTCCATTTATACTATTTTTAGTGATTTTTCAAATTCATGTCATTGCTGCAGCAATATTCTGTTTTAAGGCAAGTTTCATATTTCCATGAATTTTTATGAACTAGATAACCTATTAAACTTCCATAATATCAAACATGATCTAAATTAGCCATCACCATGACTTATCAATATCAAACATTTTCTCAACCAAACATGGCCATATCATAAAATTATTTACACAAAATAAGTATATTGCTATACATGCCATACTTAAGTTTTACAAGCCATTTACCCAGATGAAAGTCCTTTGGATAGTGTGATCGAACCTTCGACCCGTCCCGATTCCCGAGCTGGCTTGTTCAAAACTACAGTAAATAAAGAGGAGGGAGTAAGCATAAATGCTTAGTAAGTTCATATGTAAATAACAAGTAACATAACAATACAAATATACCAAACAACTTTAGCATGGTATCACCAAAACATATATCACATTTCTAAACATCATTCATCATCTTACCACCTTATCGTTGTTGTATCTATTTTCAACCCGAGGGTTAAGAACATACCTGTCCAAAGTGTCCATTTCACAACACTTACCAAAACGTCACTTGCATCTTAAGTGTTCTTCCATTTCACTAGAAATTTCACCCGTTGAACACATCAGAATACAACTCGGATACACGGATAATTTGCACATAAGTGCCTCATATGTAATCAAGCTACCATGTAACCCGCCCCTAAGTGAACTCGGACTCAACTCAACGAGCTCGAGCGTTCGCATCCATAAGTGAACTCGGACTCAACTCAACGAGTTCGGATGCCTAGTTACATCTCACGAACTCGGACTCAACTCAACGAGTTCGGACATTCGCATCCATAGGTGAACTCGGACTCAACTCAACGAGTTCGGATGCTCAACCATCCTAGTGACATGTCACTTGTATCCTAATCTATTCCTAAGGTTCAAACGGGCTTTTTTTTCCCTCGATCTCACATTTTCCGTCTTCCAAGGAATATCAGAACCGATACTCGGTAGCAATTCATATTTATCAAGTAGTAAACATAATTTGCATATTACTCAACATTAACCACAAAGCATAATATTTCACGATTAAAAATCAGCATATCATATAATTAACATTAATAACTTAAAAATAACATTTATGCTACATTATTTACACATGAACTTACCTTGGTACCAAAATATAAAGATTTTGCAATTTAGTCCACAATCTTTTCTTTTCCTCGATCACGACTTGAATCTCGTTTTTCTTGATCTATAATACCAAATTAATCTTATCTAATACATACATTCATCAAAACAACATTTAATACGAACTTTGGAAAAATTACACTTTTGCCCCTAAACTTTTGCATAATTACACTTTTGCCCCTAGGCTCGGGAATTAAACTTTATTCCTTATTCTTATGTTTTATAACATGCTGATCACTTTTCCCTTCTATGGTAACATCAAATTCTCTGGGTGTAAGGCTGGTACGGGGGTGTTATGGATGGCTCTAGGTTGGGATTTCTTCATTCAAGATATATTTGTTCTGTATCTGCTATGGGCCTATGGGTTTCATTTTGATTTCTGTACTAGGCCAAGGCCCAGATAAGTCTGACTCTGAGGTTTGATCTGTTTTGGGCTATGGTTGGGTTATGTTACACACTGAGTTTACCGAACTCACCCTTTATTTTCATCTCTGCAGGAAATCCCCAACCATAGTGGGCTTGGAGCTGTGAGGGATTCGGAGTGGCCACATCATCTGCAAAGTTAGTTTTCCTAAGTTAGTTTATTTTTATTATTTTTATATTCTAATTTAATTTTGGGTTTTAAGTTATAATAAGGCCGCTATTTAAATTTCTTTTTTCCGCTATGGTTTTATTTTCTGATTATATTTATACTATGACGAAATTGCTAGTGTTAGGCTACGCGGGTTGTCAAAATTAATGAATGTTTTCAAGAGTCAACAAGAACAACAAATGGATAACCTAAAGATTGATAAACTGGCTTTTCATTCAACCGCTGTTTTTACAAGACTACCCCAATCACTTAAACCAGTGAACGCATACTAAGTCGTAAGTCCATGTGACATGTCAGATCTGGCCATAACATCTGGGCCGGTTTGGGGTGTTACATTGAGTGGTATCAGAGCCAAGTTGCAACAACTCGACTGTAGAACGGGTCTAAAAACGGGAGTTTGTAAAGAAACACTGAATAAAAGTTTTCAAAAATCATTTTTTTGGAACTTGATTATAAATTATTTTCGAGAATGTTTCCAATATTTTATCTTTACAAATAGATGATTTTAAAGATTAAAATCAGTTTTCTAAAATTAGGTTTTTAGAAGGTGGCACACCGAATCTCCGGCCCAAGTCTGTAAGTTTTCTGAGCCTTTCTGATTGTTTCTGAAATATCTGTTATATGCTTGTACAAAACCTTATCATGGTACTTTAGTTAGGGTAACACTGGAACTATAGAAACTCTGATAAGTAGACTGAGACTGTAGCTAGGCTACCGCAAAAGGAAACAAATTCAAACTCTAAATTACTGTTATTCATAAGACATCTATAATAAACACTGAAATATTAAATTGATTCATAAAATTCTTAATCAGATAATACGAAATGAGTACACGAGTAGCTCGTGGAAGAGGACGTGGACGTGGCCGAGGTAATGCTCAGGCTGAATCTTCGTCTGCAGGACATGTGTCGGCAGCAGATGCACCGGTACCACCGGCAACGAAGGTAGAGTCTCATGATCAAGGTGCCGGGGATGATGCTCTGTCCCAGGCAATGCTCCGAGTTTTGAAAAGGGTTGCTGGGGCAAGTATAGGAAACAAAAATCGGGGGTCTATTTTTGAGCGGTTCCGGGCCAATAGAGCCGAGATATTTAGGGGTGTATCTGGTGTAGCTCCGAATGTGGCTGAGTATTGGTTAGAAGCCACAGAGCAGATTATGGATGATCTGGACTGCTCTGTGGAGCAGAAGCTGAAGGGAGCCATATCGTTACTCAGGGATGAGGCTTATCAGTGGTGGCTCACGGTGAGAGATGGAACTCCATTTGACAGTGTGACTTGGGAGCTGTTTAAGACGACCTTCAAAGGAAAGTATGTTGGGGCTAGTTACGTGGATGCTCGTCGGAAAGAATTTCTGAACCTGGTCCAAGGGAGTAAGTCAATGGCTGAGTATGAGTCTGAGTTTCTGAGACTGAGCCGATATACTTCTGGGATTGTCGCTATAGAGTATGAGCGTAGCGTACGCTTCGAGGATGGTCTGAGAGATGAACTTAGGCTACTGATTGCTCCTCAGAGGGAGCGTAACTTCGCTACTTTAGTGGAGAAAGCTAAGATAGCTGAGGATGTGAAACATACAGAAAGACAGAATCGTGAGAAAGATCGAAACCTTTTTAGGAGTGATTCAGGACTTTAAGGTGGTATGAACAGGAATGTTAAGAGAGCAAGGGTAATGGAGCCAGTTCAAGTAGTATTGATGAATGCTGTTAGACCACAGGGTTGTAGGAATTGTGGAAAGATGCATATCGGTGAGTGTCGGAAACGTTCTGGTGCTTGTTTTTGATGTGGATCTATGGAGCATAGGGTTAAGGATTGTCCCCAGAAACCAGATCAGGTTCAAGTTTTAGAGCAGAGGGTCGCTCAACCAGTGAGGGGTTGACCACAGTTTTTGAGAGGGCGTGGGTAAGGCAGAGGTGGAAATGGAAACGGTCGAGGAAGAGGAGTGCCTGGTAGGGGTGCTGGATTTGCTGAGGCTCGTCAGCCGGCGTTGGTGTATGCAGCTCGTCACTGAGAGGAGGGTGATGCACCTGACGTCATAATTGGTACGTTTTTTATTTCCACTATGCCATACACTGCGTTGATAGATATTGGATCTACCCATTCATATGTTGCATGTGCTATATCTGGGTCACTGGGTGTGCGCTCTGAGGAGACCGTGAGTGGGGTATCTGTACTAAGTCCTTTGGGTCACTCGGTTAGGGTAGATAAACTGTATAGAGATGTGCCTATAGAAACTTAAGGAAAAGTTTTCTCTGGAGATCTGATGGAGCTACCTTCCAGAGAATTTGATCTTATTTTGGGAATGGATTGGCTTGTTAAGCATAGAGCTACTCTGGATTGTGCTGCTAAGCGAATAATGTTAAAGACCATAAAGGATGAGGAGGTTTTGGTGATAGGCGAGCGTAGGGATTATCTATCTAATGTGGTGTCGGCATTGAGAGTCGAGAAGTGGATTCGAAAGAGATGTGAGGCTTATTTGGCATTTGTAAGCCAATCAAAATCTAAGGATTTGACAGTGGATAAAGTTAGAACCGTCAAGGATTTTCAAGATGTTTTTCCAGAGAAGCTTCCGAGTTTGCCCCCGAACCGAGAGATTGAGTTTGGAATCGACTTATTGCCTGGAACGGCACTGGTGTCTATTGCACCTGTTAGGAGAGTAGGCATACCCTTCTGGGCTGACCCATTTCGCTTTATGACGTGCTCGTTTGGGTTGGGCGTCAGCTAATAGTGTTTGGAGCGCGGATTAACTGCAGTCTCCTAACAGGTGTGTATTTCTCATTACTCTAGCAGTAGGACGGCTATTTCGGGCCGCGATAGGCTGAAATACCCGAAATGGGCCATGTGGTCCCAATGGGTCCGTAGGCTCAAGTGGATAAGTTGCAGAATTACTAAAATACCCCTGTAGGGTAGGACTACCGATTTACCCCTGGAGCGTAAAATGACTATTTTGCCCCTCGTGTGTAAATAACTAACTTGTGTGATGATTGGGTTAGTTGACGTGGATTTATGTTAGTTATCGTTAATTCGTAAGTCTAATGTGTTAGTGATCGATTGTAGGATTATCGCGTGGGAGATATCGTCATCAATCGTCATCAACCAGGTGTGTAAACGACACCCTCTCTTAGACTGAATCTGTAAAGGCCGAAATACTGAAACGTTGGTATTTTGTGAACTCGCGAGCGTGCGAGCGCTCATGAGACAATTGTTAATGAATATGGTGCATTTGGATGATTAGAGTGCAAAGTGTGCATTTTCGTGCGCAACGGTATTTTTGGGCTTAATGGACCGAAAACGGGCCAATAGGCCAATGGGCCCACTTTGATAAAAAGACGAGGTAAGTACTTCTGATTACTTGGTAAACGTTAGAATGAGCATGAAACCTTAGCAATATGTAATAATTACTGAAATACCCTTATGCATGCAAAATTACGATTTTACCCTAGGGTTATTTTTTTTCTAAAAAGCATGATGTTCTGTTTCTGTGTACGTATGCCATGACATATTATTTCTGTTGCATGGGACATGGGTTTATATTGATGGAAGAAACGTTCTGGCAGCCTCGCTGCAATCTGGTGGCCTCGCCACATATATCTGTTCTGGTGACTTCGTCACAATATCTGGTAGCCTCGCTACAATCTGGTGGCTTTGCCACATATATATATCTGTTCTGATGGCCTAGCCACAATATCTGTATTTGGTGACTTCATCACAATAATGGCAGCCTCGCTGCAATTTTTGTGGTGTGTAGCGGTTGGGTGGGTCGAGTAGTCTCCCCACATGGTGTAAGGCTGGTACGGGGGTGTTATGGATGGCTCTGGGTTGGGATTTCTGCATTCATGATATATTTGTTCTGTATCTGCTATGGGCCTATGGGTTTCGTTCTGATTTCTATACTAGGCCATGGCCCAGATAAGTCTGACTCTGAGGTTTGATCTGTTTTGGGCTATGGTTGGGTTATGTTACACACCGAGTTTACCGAACTCACCCTTTATATTCATCTCTGCAGGAAATCTCCAACCATAGTGGGCTTGGGGCTGTGAGGGATTCGGAGTGGCCACATCATCTGCAAAGTTGGTTTTTCTAAGTTAGTTTATTTTTATTATTTTTATATTCTGATTTAATTTTGGGTTTTAAGTTGTAATAAGGCCGCTTTTTAAATTTCTTTTTTCCGCTATGGTTTTATTTTCTGATTATATTTATACTATGACGAAACTGCTAGTGTTAGGCTACACGGGTTTTTAAAATTAATGAACGTTTTCAAGACTCAACAAGCACAACAAATGGATATCCTAAAGATTGATAAACCGGCTTTTCATTCAACCGCTGTTTTTACAAAGACCACCTCAATCACTTAAACCAGCGAATGCATACTAAGTCGTAAGTCCATGTGACACGTCAGATCTGGCCATAATGTCTGGGCTGGGTTTGGGGTGTTACAATACCATCCATTATCATACTCACAACATTTATCATGTCCCAAATTAACCATGCTAATTTCACATATACAAGGTATCATTAAACTAATTTCATAACACCTATTTGTGCATAAGATTATCATCTCACCAATAAAGTACATTTCCAGACATTTCACATTCATGCTAAAAATCGCACTCCATCATACACCAAGCATGCCATGACCATAACACCAAAGACATTGGCACATATACGTAAATAAATGGGCTTACAACCATTTTAGCCCAAATAAGCCAATTACATGGCTAAATACCAAATCAAATTAAACAAATATGAGCCAATACATTTGGCCAAATCAAATGACACATATAAAAAAATGACCAAGTCCCTATACATGCCATACTTTCAAAATAATAAGATCATAAAATACCCAAAATAATAGTTTTGATAGTGTGAGGTGAATCTCCAACGGTTTCCGATCCAAGCTAGCTTGGCGACACTATAAAAACATGGAAAATAAATGGAGTAAGCTATATAGCTTAGTAAGCTCGTATGCAAGAAATAAGCAACCTTAAGCTCGTATGCAAAAAATAAGCAACCTTACCATGCATATAATATTCAAATAATATAACATAATTAAATGTACATTTACCATGGTCTCATAATCATAACTCATTCCATCACAAAACTTACCTCATATTCATCATTTCAAGCATTTAATAGATATGAGCTTCAAGTACATACCTGTACCATCTCATAATCTCATCTTTGACATACCCGTGAACCATTCAGAATAATAATGTCAGATACTTGGTATTCTTGCACACTAAGTGCCACATATGTAGCCAATGCTACCTCAAATCTCATATCACATAGTTGCTCGCTCTCAAGCTATCAACGGGCCTGCTCACACAAGTTATCAGTCAAGACGTAGCTACCGGTGCTGCTCACACAAGCTGTCAAGTATTCGTAACATATGCCGGTATACTCAGCCTCTGGTAGGACGTACAAGACTAGCACCCAGATCACATAATCACATAACACATAACTACACCAGTGACATGTCACTTGTATCCTACCCTATTCCTAAGGTTCAAACGGGATTTCTGCTTGTCGATTCGTCATCGAACTCGTTCATATGATTATACTCATTCAAAAAATCAAACATACAATTCATGCAATATTAAAGCATTTAAATACAATTATTCTAAAGCTTATTTTTAACATACGTACTTACCTCGATACAAAATGGATAATTGTCCGATTTAGTCTACAATCTTGTTCTTTCCTCGGTCTAGGTTAGAACCTCGTCTTTCTTGATCTATAATATCAAATTTAACTCATTCAATATCACATTATTCATTTTAATCCCAAAAACACCTTATGGCAAAAATTACATTTTTACCCCTAACTTTTCAACTTTTTACATTTTAGTTCCTGGGCTCGTAAAATGATTTTCATTCGATTTCTTCACTACCCAAGCCTAGTCGAATATTAATGGTACTCATAAAAGCCCACAATTTTCATTTATTCACATTTTTATATGCATTTTACAACTTTTACAAATAGGTCCCTATTTGACATTTTCATAAAAAATCACTTGGTAAATGTTGTTTACCTAACATCAAACATACATTCTCTACCATTAGACATATAAATACACAAATATTCTACATCGGTAAAATTTTAAACTTTGATTATCTTTCAAATTAGTCCTTGAAATAGCTAGATTAGGTTACACCGATCTAAAAAATATAAAAATCATTAAAAATGGGAAAGAACGAACTTACAATCGAGCTTGAAAGCTTGGCCAAAACCTTAGAAATGCTGACTCTTCAAATTCGACACAAGGGGACTAAATTGGAGAAGATGACATTTTTTTATTTGTTTTATTTTTCTTTATTTACCATTTTACCAAAATGCCCTTAATGCCAAATTTTGAAATTTTACCTAACCATGTCCATTTTTGTCCATCATATGATATAATGGTCTAATTACCATTTAAGGACCTCAAATTTAAGAATTTCATAGCAGTTAGACACCTCTAGCTTCTAGAACACATATTTTGTACTTATTGCAATTTAGTCCTGTTAGTCAAATTGGACACCCTATCGATAAAATTTCTTAACGAAATTTTTACACAATTATTCAATCATGCTGTAGGCTTTAAAGAAATAATAAAATTTACACTTATACTTTGGATTTATGGTCTCAAAACCACTATTTTGATTTGACCCTAAAACAGACTGTTACAAAATCCATACCAACAACCACAAAACACTCAAATATCACAATATGCCATTTAATTCATTCCAATTTCACATTCTCAAATCACCTAAATGGTCACTTTCAATTATGCACTATTTTACCTAAAACCACAGGTATACCGATCTCAACTTTCAACTATTTGATACCCAAAATATCAATCCATAACAAGCATTACATAGCTATTATCAACCACATAAGAAAAGGCCATTTGCATATATATCTATATATATATACATCACAAAATATACCAAAATAAGCCAAATCACATGGCTATGCACATAGCCAAACATTCATCATTTACAAGCCAAATTAAATGGCTATATCCATTACCAACATATATACCATATAACCATAACTCCTATACATGCCATATAACCAAATACATAAGTTCAAAAGTGCCAAAATGATAACTTTATAGTGTGATGAGATCTTCGACGACTCTCAAATCTGAGCAAGCTTCGATATTCACTATAAAACACGAAAGAGTAAGCTATAAAGCTTAGTAAGCTTGTATGCTTACAGTAAAACTTACCACATGTACACAATTTAAGTAGTTAACATATCATAACATAACTCATATTGATCCACAAATCTATCACATATTCATTCACAAGGTTAGATATGAAATTCACAAATTTCTTCAATTCAATGCTTGTATGGTTCATGTACATACCTGTACTAACTCGTATCAATCTCATACTCATCCATAACCTTGATATACCCGTTGTACCATTTGGAATAATATCGGATACTTGGAAATCTCGCACCCTAAGTGCCAAATACATAGCCGTATCTATCTCAATCTCATATCCAATATAATGCTCACTCTTGAGCTATCAACGGGTCTGCTCACACAAGCTGATGGTCATGACGTAGCTTGTAACACCCCTAACCTGTATCGATCATCGGAACAGGGTTTCAAAGTATTACCAAAACTTTTAAAACATTTTACAGAAAATTCTTATGATTTACTATTCATTTATCGAGATCATTCATAATGTCCCTTGATTAGGCCCTCGAGGCCTATTACGAGCATTAGAGTCAAGTTGGGACTTAATCGGGAACTTTAAGAATTTTTCATGAATTTTCAAAATTTTTCCAAGGTGTAGGGCTCACGCGCTCGTGTGGTCCAAGGGACACACTAGTGTAACCCTTGGACACGCCCGTGCTAGAGGCCGTGTTTGGCCCCGTGTAACTCTCTGGCTTGCACACACGGCCATGTCACACGCCCGTGTGCTGGGCTGTGTGGTTAATTAATTCATTTCAAAATTTGGTGTAGGTTTCACACGGCCAAGACACATGCCCATGTTCTAGGCCGTGTGACACACACGGATGAGACACACGCCCGTGTGCTCAATTCTAAGCATTCTGTTTCTCAAAATTAAGGTGCTGGGGACACATGGCCTAACCACATGCCTGTGTTACCAGGCCGTGTGTCACACACGGTTTAGACACACGCCCGTGTATCTACCCGTATGGACAAAATGAAGCCATTTCTAGCCCCATTTCTCACCCAAAATTTCACCCAAGACCTACACTTAAAACACACAACCAATGCCAACCATTCCAAGCATTCAAAATAAGTAATTTCATCATTTATCATGACACATCAATTTAAGCACAAGTTTTTAGAAATTTACCTTGGTTTAACTTAGGCATTCACAACATGATCACATATTCTTAACTGATAATGCTCTAGAATAATGTATTTTTATGTATTAATCATGTGTTTATTCTGCGCTTGATCCTACTAATTTTAGCTATTTATGTCTTTTTATCGATTAGGGATTGATTTGGAGGCAAAAGCAAAATTAAGGGACAAAAGTGTGAATTTGGTGACACAATGGGCTGACATGCGACACAGAAAAAAGATTATGCCAAAAGTGCGAGCATAGAAGACACAAGGACTAAAAACGCAAAAAGAAGAGATTTTATTTTGTAAGACTCCATTTTATTTATATTAGGATAACTAATATTAAGATAATTATTAGGATTATTTAATTTTAGGATTTAATTTTAATTATCTTTATTTATCTTTAATTAAATGTATTTATCTTTTTAGAATTTAAGTTAAATTAGACTATCTCCCTAGCACTATAAATAAGGGGTGAAGTGACTCTATTTGGTGTTCATCTTTTTCTGTAAACACTCTCCCCCTGAAAGTCTAGGCTTTTGTTTCTTCATATTTTCTTTCAATAAAATTCCTTTTTCCATTTTTATATTTATTTCTTTTTCCACCATTATCATGAGCCACTAAAACCTATCTAGCCGAAAGTTGTCAATAATCCCCAAAAAGGGTTCTTAAGGCCTAGAATCCGTACTTAGCCTTCTCGCCAAGTATTCATTGTTTCACCGTACTACGGGCTGACGCTTTCGTCCATGGCCCTTAAGAAGTAAGCTTTTCAGCATATGAAAAGGTGGCCACTTTGTATGTTTTGAAAGGATTGCATAGTCGGTTTGTTAACTTACTGCGTCAGAGGTTGGTGAGCTAAAGAGACGAAATGGCGTGGGATTTGCCATTGAGAAGCGTTGATCTAGCATAGATTACTGGCTAGAGTTAGGTTCCCTAAAAATCGTAAGTCTAATCTTTGGAGCTGGTGGTCGTAGGCGTCCTCTTCCACTATAACTGGCTTACTTGAGTTGAGAAGGGTCATTTAAAAGCCGAGGATCGAACCCAAGGCGGAATGAGACAACTGGAGGCTGGAATCTACTAATAAGAATTTCTTTTCCTTCAACTCTCTTTATTATTTTTATTATTTTCGTATTCACAATTTCAGTCAACTTTAGATTCTATTTTTTATTTTTTCCAACTCAAATCTTTAATTCTGTTATTTTTTTATTTTTTTCTATCACGTAGGTTTTCTTGGGCACGATTCTGCCCAAGATTTCGAGAAACAAGCATTCGTATAATCTGATCCCTGAAGATTCGACGCTACTTTACTGTTTTTTTCATTATTTTACAGGGAATAGGATATTTTTGGTGCTCTCAACGACCGCATCAAATTTTGGCACCATTACCGGGGATCGGTAACGTAATAATCTAGTTTTTTTGTTTCTTATGACCAGATCCGCTCCAGGAACTCTTACGTTTGATTTGGAGATTGAAAAGACTGCAAGAGCTAATCGCAAGGAAACAAAGCTAAAGAAAAAGCAGTCAGTGGTGGTTGGGACTCAAAGTTATCCACCACCAGGAATCAGAATCAACGACGAAGCATAGTCTAGGGTTAACAAAAACCCTACTCAAACTTTTGAAGGCAAAAAATTAGAAGTCGATTCCTTAAAAGAAGTGCTTAACGCTAGGGTTAACGTAAACCCTAATTTAGCACCTCAACCTATGGCTCAGACAATTCGACAATTGGCCGAAGCGCTGACGGAACAACCGCCACTATGCATCGCGTATCGTACTATGGATACTGATTTCGAGCTAAAATCAGGATTGATTCAGCTACTGCCAACTTTCCGTGGGTTATAAAATGAAAACCCCCACAAGTATTTAAAAGAATTCATATGGTTTGTTTGAGTATGAAACCTCAGGGGGTAACTGAAAATCAAATTAAATTGCGCGTTTTCCCTTTTTCCCTAGCAGATTCAACTAGGGAATGGTTATTTTATTTACCTCCTGGATCCATTACAACTTGGGCAGATCTATCTCGCTTATTTCTTAACAGGTTTTTCCCTACATCACGAGCGGCTGAGTTAAGAAGGTAGATCATGGGAATAAGGCATGAGGCAGAATCTCTGTACTACTGTTGGGAATGATTTAAGAAGTTGTGTGCGAGTTGCCCACAACATGGTATAACAGAGCAATCTCTCCTCCGATACTTTTATGAAGGCCTGAAACCCATGGAGATGAATATGGTAGATGTGACAGCCCAAAACTGACCCTAGTCGGGAAGTGGTTTCGGGACTACTAAACCGAGTCACCAAAATGTTTGAATGTGATATTATTGTCTAAAATATGTGATTATGAATGTGTGGAAAATTTCAAGCTTCGATTTAGTCAATTGCATGTGAATTTAGTCCATAGGACTTATGTGAGAAAGTTGTAAAAAAATGTGATAGGGTAATTTATAAGGACCAATTTAAGCAAGGAGTGAAAATATTGACTTTGCATGTCAAATACCCCTTTTTTTATACATAGTGGCCGGCCATGATGGAGCTTATATTAGACTATGTGGTAAAGTTCCATGAAGTGGACATTAGTTTAAGTAAAAGAAAAGAAATGATAAAAGAAATATTAAGGATACAAAAAAAAAAAAGAAGAAGGAGAGAGGTTATCACCTTGTTCATCTTGGCCGGTTGTAGAGAGGAAGAGAGGAGGATAGCATTCGGTCATTTGAAACCTAAGGAAGGTTAGTCTTTTGTTTGGTTTTTGATAATTTTCACATTTTTGGTATCATTGCTTTGTGTTCTTTAAACCCCATGGTTCAATTTTGTGAATTGATGATGATTTTGTGTTTTGCCATTGATGAGTGCTTGAGCTTTTTGATAGTTGTTGATGAAAAATGAAAGATATGTTAAAGATTAATATGTTTTGTGTTGAAGTTTTTGGTGATTTTGAGTAGTTAGGGCTAAATTACAAAAATAAATTTTTGAAGGACTTAAAGGTGGAATAAATGAAATGTATGGACTTATATGGGTACTAGGAAGATTCGGCCCTTAAGGAGTGTGACCAAATTTTGTGTATTTGGTGTTTTGTGGAATAAGGACTAAATTGTGAAAGTGTGAAATATTAGGGGTAAAAATGTAATTTACCCATTTATGCGTTATTAGACTAAATTGAATGAAAATATGTTAAAACGAGATTTATTTGAATATGTTAAGATCAAGAAACCAAGAAATTGGATTTAGATCGGGGAAAATCGAAAGTAGTTGTGTAGCCGATCAATTGGTCGACGACATCCGAAGAAAGTTATAAGCAATTAGATATTAAAATTTCGGAATAAATGTTAGTTATATATGCTGAAATGGAAATATGGTAAATGTATATATAGTTGAATATGATATGGGTGAATTATATGTTAAATTAAGGCTTGGTAAGCTAGCTATTAAGGTGAAATGCTAATGTTAGTATTTGATTTGGTAATAATCTGTTTGGGGACAGCAGCAGTAAGGTGATTTTGGAAAATCGCCATAAATTGTAGGAGTTGAATTAGAAGCTGAGTGAATTATGTCATTAAAGCTTGAAGAGTCTATTTTCTTACAAAAGAAACTATAAAAACAAAAGAGTTACCGATCTTGAGATATTTGAAGTATTGTGGGGCTGAGTCATAATGACTGCTGGATTCCCTGTTCTGTTTTTAGAAAATCATTATAAATTGTACAAAAATGATTATAAGATAAAATTTATATGCTTAGACTCCTTAATGAGTCTAGTTTCTAATGAGATCAAATACAACACATTTTGAATTCTGTAAAGTGAGAAATTGGATTCGTAGTGAAGAGTGGTCAGAATAGTTAAACAGTGAAACAGGGGAAACTTTAAGAAAAATCTGGTATTGATTGGCCAAGCCTAAAATTCTGAAAATTTTATGGATGGAAGATATATGAGTCTATATTCAGGGAAAATTAACGGCAAGTGATTTGGAGTTTAGAAGCTCCAGTTATAAATAATTTAGTAACTACTGCTCAGGAAAACAACTCGTAGTGAATATGTGATTTTGTTGTAAACATTAATGAAAGTTTGCCAATGAATTATTTATTGATTATTATAAAGCTTACTATAATCTATGTGTGTGAAAGTCGGATCAATATATATATTATTCTGAAAGTAATACTTGAATAGTCGATTAATGACTATTTTAAATTTTGTTGAACTTAAGCTCAAGAGCAAAGGGGAACTAGATCCGATAAAGGGAAGGAAAAAGTAATTGAATAGCCGTTGAAGTCGTTCGACGACATTTGAGGTAAGTCTTCGAGTAATGACCCTACTTGAATTATATTGAAATGAATAGTCATACTATGACGGATAGTCGAATGTGCTTAGAGACTATGTTATAAAGCCAATTGAAATTATGCTCTTTGTGTGTGGCTACCGAGCCGAAATTTGAAAGGTTTAATAAATGTTTTGTGTTTGAGCCTTAGTAACGAAGAAATGATATGGATGTGTTATGATTATTGATATATGTGTGCATGAGCATTGGAATATATCCGGGCTAAGACCCGAAGGCAATTATGCGAGATGATATATCCGGGCTAAGACCCGAAGGCAATTATGCGAGTTGATATATCCGGGCTAAGACCCGAAGGCAATTATGCGAGTTGATATATCCGGGCTATGACCCGAAGGCAATTATGCGAGTTGATATATCCGGGCTAAGACCCGAAGGCAATTATGCGAGATGATATATCCGGGCTAAGACCCGAAGGCAATTATGCAAGTTGATACGTCCGGGTTAAGACCCGAAGGCAAATGTGTTTGCGGTTGTATTCGGTTAAATACCGAAGAAACTTGGGTTTGAATGTGAGCGTTTTGTGCTGTAACTAATTCAATAAATATGCTCAACCAACCCGAACGATAAGGTATGTTTGCATGTGCATTGGAAAATTCGATTCGTTTTAAATAGTATTCGTGCGATCGGCTAATGAATTTTCGGCTTTTAGAAAGGTTGATACCTTGTGTATATATGTTGATGGAGTGTGAAGTAAGTATGATTATGAGAATGTGTGTTAATAAAGTGACTTAGTTAGTTATGTGAATGTAATACTGTAGTCAAAGCCGATTTCATTACTTGAGACTTACTAAGCTTAAAATGCTTACCCGGTTGCTTTGGCTCTCTGTTTTATAGATTTTGTTCGTTAGCTATCGGATTCGGGATCAGCGAAGTCGAAGTCATCTACACTATCAAGCTCTTTTGGTACTCTTTTAGTTGAACTCTGGATATGGCATGTATAGGACTACCCCCTGTTGTTTAAGTTCTTTTGTGATGTATGTGTGTAAAGCCATGCGAAAATGGCTTGTAGATGTGGAGTATGGCATTAGACCATTTGTGTTTATGTATGTATCTATATGGTTTCACGATGTGACTATGGATTGAAATGGAAGTGTTGGGCTAATGATCAGCCATTGGAATGGCTAAATATGATCACATGTGGACCTATGTATGGCAAAACCCTAGTTGGTCCATGGTAACCACCAAATAGGTAAAGTTTATCTTGAAAACAGATTTTGACAGCAACAGTGGTGTAGAATTGAAAAATCACATAAATTCGTAGGAGTGGAATTAAATAGTGAATAAATTATGTAATCGAACCTTGATGAATCTACTTTCATATGGAAGTAACGAAACAAATATAGGAACAGTACAGAAAGAGATATTCGGGTTCTTGTGGAACAGGGCCAGAACAGTTTCTGGATTCACTGTTCCGCCTTTGGAAATTCACTATAAATTGACCAGAGATAATTAGGGGTCATACCATATATGTATGGATTCCTCTCTGAGTCTAGTTTCCATAGAAACAAACGGCATTAGTATTGAAGCTCTGTGCAGAGAGATATCCCAGTCGTAATGGGAAAAGGTCAGTGTAGTCGACCCCTGTAACATGAGAGACTTTGACTAATAAACTGTACTAATTGGCCCGACCAAAAATTCTAGAAAAAATATATAGGTGGGGACATGAGTCTAGTTTCAGGGAAAAATCACAAAACTTATTTTCGAGTTGTGAAACTCAAGATATGATTTTTGAAGCGACTAGTACTCAGACTGGGCAGTGTCTGGAAAAATTTTTAAAAGTCTGTCAACACCTCGTATTCGACTCCGGTGACGGTCTCGGGTTCGGGGTGTTACAATTGATTGGTATCAGAGCTACGGTTTAGTCGATTCTAGGACTACCGTAATGTGTTGGGGTCTAGCTATACATGCCATTTTATGTGATTAATTGATAGTGTGGTGATTTCTGACATTTGCAAATGTGTTTATTTATAGTAATGGATCCCGATCCCGACCGAGCGGTAGCTGATGATCTTGAGAGTGTAGCGCCTGCTCCCACACAAGGGACAGCGCCGGTGGACTCTCAACCTAATGCGAGTAACCCGAATGATGAAGCTAGACAAGCTTTCTATAGCGTGATGAATGATTGGTTCAACCAATACATTCGAATTAATACGGCTGTTCCACAACCTCCATTCCCGACAAACACCACCCCGCACCTACAATACCTCCGGTAACTGACCAAATAAGGTCAAATAAGCCCCCAGTTGACCGAATCCGAAAACATGGGGCTACTGAATTTAAGGCTACGGATAGCGACGATGCCGAGCAAGCTGAATTTGGTTGGACAACACTATCCGGGTACTCGATGAGCTATCTTGTACACCCGATGAATGCCTAAAGTGTGCTATCTCCTTGCTACGTGATTCTGCCTACTATTGGTGGAGTACCCTGACTTCTGTTGTGCCCCGGGAGCAAGTAACTTGGGAGTTTTTCCAAACTGAGTTTCGGAAAAAGTATATCAGTCAGAGATTTGTTGATCAAAAACGGAAGGAATTTCTTGAGCTTAAGCAAGGTTCTATGTCAGTTACTGATTACAAGCGAAAATTTGTTAGACTTAGTAGATACGCTCGGGAATGTGTTTCGTCCGAGGCTGTTATGTGTAACGCTTCGAAGATGGGCTGAATGAAGATATAAAAATGTTCGTTGGCATTCTTGAAATACGAGAGTTCGTAGTACTTGTCGAGCGAGCTTGTAAAGCCGAAGAGCTTAGAAAGGAAAACAAAAAGTTGATGTGGGAACCGGGGAGTTTCGTAAAAGATTCTCGGGAAAGTCTCATCAACAGGCATCGAAGAAATTTCAAGATGATGTGGGCTGGTCTAAAAGCACTTCGGGCCTTTTTAGACGAGATCGTGATCGACCCCCTGTGGGTACACGAGGCACTTCAGTCGCCAGTGTTGGGAATGAACGTCGAGGCCGAACGGAATGTCGACATTGCGGTAAATGGCATTTGGGGAGTTGTAGATTCCATGACCGCTCCTGTTACAAGTGCGGATCAGTGGACCACTTCATTAAAAATTGCCCGAGGCTGTCCGAACAGAATGTAAATCAGAGTGGGAAATCGGGTGCTACCACTGCTCGAGGTAGACCATCTAGAAATATGGGCAATGCTAGTGGTGGTCAGAGAGGATCTAGAGATGCTACGACCAGATCCGAGGCTCGTGCACCTGCTAGAGCATATGCTATACGTGCCCGCGAGGATGCTTCTTCGCCTGATGTTATTACCGGTACTTTTACTCTCTTTGATACTAATGTAATTGCTTTGATTGACCCCGGTTCTACTCATTCTTACATATGTGAAACCTTAGCATCCAGTAAAACTTTACCTATTGAGTCTACTGAGTTTGTAATTCGGGTGTCAAATCCCTTGGGTCGTTATGTGCTTGTCGACAAAGTGTGTAAGAAATGTCCCCTGGAAATTCGAGGTTCTTGTTTTCCGGCGGACTTGATGCTTTTGTCGTTTGATGAATTTGATGTTATCCTTGGGTTGGATTGGTTGACCGCGCATGATGCGATTGTGAATTGCAAGAGCAAGACTATTGATTTGAGGTGCGCAAACAACGAAGTAGTCCGAATTGAGTCCGCGGACTTGGAGGGATACCAGCTGTAATATCAGCAATGTCGGCACAGAAATATGTGAGAAAAGGGTGCGAAGCATACCTTGCATATATGCTTGATGACAAAGAATTAGAAAAGAAACCCGAATCTGTGCCGGTGGTTTGTGAATACCCGGATGTTTTTCCGGAAGAATTACCGGGTTTACCACCTGTTCGGGAGGTAGAGTTTGGTATTGAGCTTGTACCTGGGACTACGCCGATCTCGATAGCTCTGTATCGTATGGCACCAACCGAATTAAAAGAGTTGAAAGCTCAGCTGCAAGAATTGACGGATAGAGGTTTCGCTCGGCCAAGTTTCTCACCTTGGGGTGCACCAGTATTGTTCGTGAAAAAGAAGGACGGAACCATGAGGTTGTGCATTGACTATCGTCAACTGAATAAAGTGACGATAAAGAATAAATACCCACTACCGCGTATCGATGATTTGTTTGATCAACTAAAGGGGGCCTCAGTGTTCTCAAAATAGATTTGAGATCGGGTTATTATCAGTTGCGGATTCGAGATTCAGACGTACCCAAAACTGCTTTCAGAACGAGGTACGGTCACTACGAATTCTTAGTGATGCCGTTTGGGCTCACTAATGCCCCGGCAGTATTTATGGATTTGATGAATCGGATCTTCAGACCATATTTGGATCGGTTCGTAGTTGTGTTCATTGATGACATCTTGGTCTATTCAAGAGATGAGACCGAACATGCTGAGCACCTGAGACTAGTGTTGCAAATTTTACGGGATAAGCAGTTATATGCTAAGTTCAGTAAGTGTGAGTTCTGGTTAAGAGAGGTTAGCTTCTTGGGTCATGTGGTATCCGCGTCGGGTATTCGAGTTGACCCGAACAAAATTTCAGCCATACTTGACTGGAAACCTCCGAGAAATGTTACTGAAGTTCGGAGCTTTTTGGGGCTCGCCGGTTATTACCGACGATTTGTGAAAGGTTTCTCGATGATAGCCACACCAATGACGAAGCTACTTCAAAAGGATGTTAAGTTCGAGTGGACGGAGAAATGTCAGAAAGTTTCGACCAACTGAAAACACATTTGACTGAAGCTCCAATTTTGGTGCAACCCGAATCGGGTAAAGAGTTTGTCATCTATAGTGACGCATCCCTACTTGGGTTGGGTTGCGTATTGATGCAAGAAGGTCGAGTCGTGGCCTATGCGTCGAGACAATTGAAGCCACACGAGAGGAATTATCCGACCCATGATCTCGAACTAGCTGCCATCGTGTTTGCTTTAAAAATATGGCGACATTATCTGTTTGGTGAGAAGTGCCATGTATTTTCGGATCACAAAAGTCTCAAATATTTGATGACTCAACGAGACTTGAATCTGCGACAAAGACGTTGGCTTGAGTTGTTGAAAGATTACGAGCTTGTCATTGATTACCACCGGGAAAGGCTAACGTGGTTGCGGACGCCTTAAGCCGGAAGTCATTGTTTGCTTTACGAGCGATGAATGTGCATTTGTCTATTCTACCAGACAATGTGTTAGTAGCTGAATTAAAAGCTAAACCATTATTGACTCACCAAATTCGTGAAGCTCAGAAAGTCGATGATGAATTGGTTGCAAAACGGGCTAAGTGTTTTCCGAACGAGGGATCAGAGTTTCAAATTGATGACGATGATTGTTTGAGGTTCAGAATCGTTTGTGTGTTCCAAGGAATTCGGAACTCATTTCGATGATTCTGAACGAAGCCCATTGTAGCCGAATGTCAATTCACCCGGGGAGTACGAAAATGTACAACGATTTGAAACGTCATTTTGGTGGCATGGTATGAAACGGGACATCTCCGACTTTGTTTCGAGATGTTTAATATGTCAACAAGTGAAAGCGGAACATCAAGTGCCTTCAGGATTACTCCAGCCGATCATGATACCCGAGTGGAAATGGGATCGAGTCACAATGGACTTTGTGTCCGACTGCCTTTGTCAGCAGTAAGAAGGATGCGATATGGGTTGTTGTCGATAGACTAACTAAGTCGGCTCACTTTATCCCGTCGTACGGATTTTCTTTGGATAAACTAGCTGAATTGTATGTTTCTCAGATTGTGAGATTACACGGGGTACCGATTTCTATTGTGTCGGATAGAGATCCGAGATTCACCTCGCGATTTTGGAAGAAATTGCAAGAAGCTTTGGGTACCAAGCTGCATTTAGCACCGCTTTTCATCCACAAACAGATGGTCAATCCGAGCGGATAATTCAGATACTTGAGGATATGTTGAGATGTTGCATCCTCGAGTTCAGTAGTTCATGGGAACGGTACTTACCTTTGATGAATTCGCTTACAACAATAGTTTTCAGTCAAGTATTAAGATGGCACCCTACGAGGCTTTGTACGGTCGTAAATGCCGTACACCATTGTTTTGGACCGAGCTCGGTGAAAGTAAAATTTTCGGAGTTGATTTGATTAGAGATGCTGAACAGAAAGTAAAGGTAATCCGTGAAGTCTGAAGATAGCCACGGATCGTCAGAAATCGTACGCAGATTTGAAACGAAAAGACATCGAGTATCAGGTGGGAGACAAAGTGTTCCTTAAGGTTTCACCTTGGAAAAAGATACTCAGGTTCGCCGTAAGGGCAAGTTGAGCCCAAGATTCATTGGCGTACGAAATCTCCGAACGAGTTGGCCCGGTGCGTATAGATTGATTTTGCCCCCGGAGCTTGAAAAGATTCATGACGTCTTTCATGTTTCGATGCTTCGACGCTATCGATCTGATCCATCGCACATAATTAGCCCATCGGAGTTGAAATTCAAGTCGACATGAGCTATGAAGAAGAACCGATGCGTATCCTAGCTCGTGAAGTAAAGGAGTTGCGAAACAAAAGAGTTCCGCTAGTAAAGGTGTTATGGCTCAAACACGGGATCGAGGAAGCTACTTGGGAGACCGAGAGCTCGATGAAAGAACGATACCCAAACCGTAGTT